>NW_015391917.1:0-1455 GCF_001527695.2 Protobothrops mucrosquamatus | reverse complement strand
CAACAGATAATTGGTTAAAAAAAGCAAACAGAGCAGGAGTTAAACAAGACATTCATCGGTAAAACAAACAGACCATGATCCCTGGAAGTTCTTACAAACGGTTGCCTTCAGCAACCAGCACCGCCCACACTTCCTCTTTTTATACAGCAGTTCCAAGGCGTTGCCTCTCAGTGCCTTCTCCGTTTTCTCTGGAGTTGTCCCATTGACTGCTGATTTACTTTTGCTAATTGCCTGCGTGCGCGAGCATCAATTAGCAAGTCCATCAGGTGTGAGTCATCCGAGTCTGACTCAGTCCCCTCACACAGCTGAGCTTCATCAGGAACATGACTGGAGGGCCAAGGCTCTTCATCAAGCCGTGAGTCTTGTAATTCATTGTGGCCCCAGAGTCAATCAACGCATGGACGGGAATCCCCTTGTGCAACCTAGGGAGAATCAGGCGCGCCTCCAATATCAGATGCCTTGGGGGTCCGTTGGCAGCATCTGAAGGGTGTCACTCGGTGTTGCGGGATGCCCGACCCAAAAGGCCTTTCAGGTCGGGCGTGTGCCATTTCCCGACAGGGGAACAGATGGCAGTCTCGGGACAGGCTCAGTCACAGACGCCCCTCGTCGCTTCTTGGGGCAGAAAGCAGCCAAATGCCCAGGGTCCCCACAGTAAAAACACAACCCCCCCGAATGTCGCCTGTTCATCTCTGCCACCAATAGGCGAGGTCTGGCAGCACCTAATTCCATTGGCTCCTCCCTCTGGACCGGGGTCTCACACACAACGGGGGCAGTACGGGTCTCTGGGGTGGCACGGTGACTCCTTCGCTGCTGCACCCGGGCATCGATCCGCAAACACAGATGAATGAGCCCATTAAGGTCCGGGGGAACATCAACACAGGCCAGCTCATCCAACATCTCCTCCGATAATCCATCCTGGAAAGCGTCCACGAGCGCAGCCTCATTCCAGGCTGAATCCTGGCCAAGCAGCCGAAATTTGCTGATATAGCCCTGCAGGGGGCGTCGGCCTTCCCTCAGAGCTTTCAAACGCCGGGTAGCTGTCTGGGTCTTGATGGGGTCCTCATACATCATCCGCATGTAATCACAAAACCCCACAAAGTTGTCCATCAATGGACTAGGTTGGGCTAGCAGGGGTGTGCCCCAACGAGCTGCAGAACCAGAGAGCAGGCTTATCATAAACCCCACTTTATCCCAGTCAGTGGGGAAATCATCTGCTCTCACACTGATATACAGGTGGCATTGTCCCATGAAAACAGGAAAGGGGCGTTGGTCTTACCTGAACGCCATTTCTCAGCATGATGATGGATAATCCACTTGATTGGGTTTCCTGAAGTCCCTTGTACCCAATAAGACTAAGTCTGAGATAGCCACGCCTCCTGCCTGGCCGCACATGCCCAGTTCCGACGGAGGCGAAGCAACAGACAAAGTCAGGCGTGTTGTTCTCCAGACCTCTAT
>NW_015391916.1:20620-21623 GCF_001527695.2 Protobothrops mucrosquamatus | reverse complement strand
GGAGGGCCATGGGAGGGCCACATTTACATAGAGCAGGGAGGGCTGTTCGAGGGCCGGATTAAACCGGGCCGCGGGCCGCAAATGGCCCGCGGGCCGGACTTTGGACATGCCTGAGTTAGATGAATTTGCTCCTTCTGTTAATCATCTGTAAAGGCATCCCACAGGTTCTTAACATGATAAACATAAAAACATTGGAGAAGTAAAAAAAGGGGGGGAAGAAAGATCTTAAGTGGCTCTGAATGCAGGAAAATCACCAGAGCCCTCAGATATGCTCCTAATTAGTCAAAGAGTTTGAGTACAGTGATAAGTTTAGGGGGGGGGGAATCAGGAGTGGCAGAAATGCCATTTCTTCGAGATTACGTATCCCGTGACTTTATTGAGACTGAGCAAGTATATGCAGCCATTAGACTTAGTATTAGATTTTGTTGTGGTTCATATTGTTCTATTGGGAATTGAACTTACAGTCACTGTGCTTTACACAATTGAACTTGTAGGTCACTGTGCTTTATACATCGTCTCTATACAATGCACTAATAAGATACAGCTTTATATCTCTAGTCCGGGAGTTCAAATAAGGACGGTGCATACTACTGTAAATGAGTCTGTGACATAATAGGGTCAGAGTTGGAGCCTCTGTTACTAAAATACAGGTGAACTGAATGAATCCCACTGAGAGATTGATTTGCTGAAACTCAGATCATTTTAAAGAACTGACATTCTCATAAATTATGTCAGGTCCATAAAGAAGTTAGAGGGATAAGTTCAACAAAATAAATGCTGCTACAAAGTACATTCCAACAGAGCATGCTAAACTCAGTAAAAGCACTTGAGACTTGAGGGATTATCGATAAAAAACTGTTTAAATTGACGAAATTGAAAATGTTTTTAGAGGGGTGTTTTAATAAATTTTTAGGGGGATCCAGGGTGGGGGGGGAGGGGGGAGGCCCTCCTTAGGTCAGGACCAGCCATGTCTGGGGGTTGCGGTGTTGAAAGGGTGGGGGGG
>NW_015391916.1:0-17332 GCF_001527695.2 Protobothrops mucrosquamatus | reverse complement strand
AAGATCACAAAAGGTGATCACATGATCCCAGGACTCTGCAACTGCCATAAATGCGAGTCAGTTGCCAAGCGTCTGAATTTTGATCACGTGACCATAGGGATGCTGCAATAGTCGTAAGTGTGAAAAAGGGTCCTAAATCACTTTTTTCAGAGCTGTTGGAACTTTGAACGGTCATTAATGGATTTGTTGTAGGTTGAGGACTACCTGTACTGCAATTTCAGTGCACACATTATTTGAAAAACCTATTTACAACAGTCCTTTAAATTTGACCAGTCTGAAGGTAATTCAAATCTTCTTAAGAGTCCCAGAGGGGTCCATATCATGGCTATCGCATCTGGTTTTGGGGTGATTAGCCAGGGGCTGCACTGCAAAACACACAGGGGAGCAGGCAAAATGAAAAGAAATGTTATTTCGTTTTTCATAATTAATCAACTGTTGTGGATAAACAGGAGTATGGTCAGGCTTGTGAATGATAGTGATAGTGATCCTCGCTTAAAACTGTCAAAGGATTTGGAGTGGAATTTTAAAAGGGAGTTAGCTATTTAATGCAGATAAGTAAGAAGTGATGAAAATTGCAAGCCTAAAATCCTATCATCACTTATATATTTGTCAGGTCTGACTACCAGCAATCTTATCTTCCCAAAGATGTGGTGATATTTAATTTTGGTGGACTTAGAAAAAAAATCAGACATAAATACTGGTATTGTACCATCAGTTATTATCTGTACCAGTTATAGAAAGGCTCCATATTCAGAAGTAACTCTGTCAGCTGTTTGGAGAAGCCGTGAAGGGAAACTGCGTAAGAATAACAGAATAACAGAGTTGGAAGGGACCTTGGAGGTCTTCTAGACCAACTCCCTGCTCAGGCAAGAAATCCTAAACCGTTTGAGACACATGGTTGTCCAATCTCGTCTTAAAAACGTTCAGTGTTTTTAATTCTTGGAGGATCGTTGTTCCGCTGTCAGGAATTGTCAGAAAATTTCTCCTTAGTTCATTAGAATGTTATATAGGTTCTGATCTGTTGGGTTCTTGGTAAGTTTGCTTTTTTTGCAGACGTTTTATGACCAAAATTACAAATGTGACAAGGGAAAGATAAAGTCTTGCACAGATTACATTTAATAGATTAAATATGGTAACCAGTCCATCTGACAGTCCATTGAGTCTGTCATCTATCCCTCAATAACTGTCTGATTTGGCACAGCAACCAAAGAGGACAGGTACAGACTTCAATGGATAGTTAGGACTGCAGAAAAAAAACAATCTCAACAGCCTGCCTTCCATTGAGGACCTGTATACTGCGCGGGTCAGAAAGAGGAACGAGAAAATATCTATAGACCCCTCACATCCTGGACATAATCTATTTCAACTTCTCCCCTCAGGATACTGCTATAGAGCATTGTATGCCAAGACAACTAGACATAAAGATAGGTGTTTTTTTTCTCCTGTGCCATCATTCTGCTGAACACTTAATTCCCACAGCACTGTCTTATTTCTCATCTTTTTTCATCTTCTCATCTTTCCTACTGTCTTCTATTGGTTTTTTATGATTTATCAATTGTTGTTTGTAACATGATTAATGATTCTATTCTATTCTATTCTATTCTATTCTATTCTATTCTATTCTATTCTATTCTATTCTATTCTATGTGATTTTTACAGCTATTTAAAAGTCTACGTTGAGGCCACATTGAATTAACTTCTATTCCACAGCGATCTCTTTATATTCATTAGATTTAAATAATATTATTAACCCATGTTTCTCCCAGCTCAAAACTGCTTACCTTTCTGAATTGTGTCTTTCATGCATATATAATGTGCATACTGTATATATAGAGGAATGTAGTACTTTTATTCAATACCTTGTTTCCAGCTGCCTAAGGGATGTAATAAATTTGAATTTTGTTTTTCGTCATGTGTAACTGTTCTGAATAGAATCTGTAGTATAAGGATAGATTTGTGTCAGGAGGAAGCAAGCAGATCTACAATTCAAACTATTTCATTGTATTCTGGCTATACTACAGGAATCTCCCGAGGCTGCTTGCCTTCCGTTGAAAACAGATGAGTAAGGTTCTATGGAACTTGGTGTTTATGTGGGGTTAGTCCTGGATCTTTTGTGTCTGCTCAGTGATTCAAGGCAGGGGTGCCCAACCCCTGGTCCATGGACTGGCATCGGTTCACAGAATGCCAGAAACCAGGCCTTGCAAACAGGTGAAGGCCCATCCGTGGGATACAGGCAGCACATAAACACCACAGCCCCTCCAGTCCACATAAAAACCTCTCTCCATAGAACCGGTCTCTGGTGCCCAAAAGGTTGAAGGCCACTGATTCAAGGCTAATTCCTGTTTGAATCCCCATCCTGAGTCACTGGGTGTTTCCCAACGCTTTGTGATCAAGGCATGTCAATTCAGTCAATAGTTGTGCTTTCTGCATTGAAGAATACAAAATACTTGTGGAGGCATTTGTGGAGGTATTCATTCCTTGCACAGATCCAAAGCCCACAATGCGAAGAACACTTAAATATAGTTTCTGCTTTATACACCTAGGCTTCATATGTTGTGACTAAGAAAACAAAGGAGGCCCCTTGAAGAATATTCTTATCCTCCAAGACTACCAGGTTGTCACCTGATTATGTGATCCATTTCTTTTAAATGTCTATAGCATTGCTCAGATGAGTTCCAGGTTATTTTGCCGGTGAGCGAAGGGGTGTGATATTACATGATTTTGGCAAAGATGCAAAGCTGAACATTTTTTGAATGAAATGTCAAATAATTTGGCCATCAAAAGCAGAGCTCTGTTGTCTGTAGACCCAAGATGGTGCAGAGGCTTATCTGAAATCTGGAGAAATCTTTATAATCTATTATGTGTACAAAAATCAATGACGCATAATTTGGATTTGCTTTTAAATGGGTGCTTAGAATCGGATCTGAAATTAGCATCACTTCATTGTAAGTAAATCCATTTATATTCATGTGAGAAACGATGCTTCCCAGGACCTCAGGTTTGGTAAATTATCTCTTTATCCACCTGTTGGATCTCTTGCTGTATAATTCCTGTGGTGAAAATCCACACAGAGCACTGCTGGAGAAAAAAACTTTTCAATCTGTTGCCTAAATTCATTCTAGCTTTTAGGAAGCAAAGCTCTGCGGTGGAAAACATTTTGATCACATCTTTCTTCCTTCTGATGTGTAACACACTGTACCTTATCAGCTCTGATTGAGAACTGAGTCTTGTTATTCTGAATTTCAGATATCGGTATATATGATAATGAAGAATAATGTGTAATATGAAGTCTTTAAGTATTAGCAAAACCGGAATAATAAAATCGATGGTAGACATGTCCCATTATAACACACTGGTGGAAATACAGTTTTTACTCCATGTCTGTCTAATACCAATACTTACCTTCGGGCAAACGTCTATGGAGATTCTCAGTCATCCAGGTCATAGTTATCCCAAAGATGCTTTCTCCACAGCTGAAGAAGCTTCTTGGGTGAGAAGCGAAATGTCTTGGAAGAAAAAGAAGAAAGTCAAGTTACCTCGTGAAAAAAGCGTCTTTGGGGTTACTTTAGGCATTTCTCAGGTCTCTCTCCTACCCCAATTCAGTTTTATTGTATTGCTACCTTTCAGCTCATTTCTCCTGTAGTCAGCCTTCCCTAATCAGGTGCTGCTTCTGTTTACTGGGGGTGTTGGTGGAAAGTGAGGCAGACTTCCATGGTCGGTGTCAACAACAGCCATCTCTGAACAGCTGGTGCCTGAAATCCTGTTAGCACAAAGGCTGGGTTCACACATGGAACTGGTTTGTTTTACAGACCATACTGCCCAGATTTGCAAAACACCCCAAGCCAAAACTGCACAGATCACATCACGGTTGAGAGCACTGGACAACAACGAGTTCCTCTCTGCTGCTGAAACTTTTCCTAAGATGGCCTTGCAGAAGTGATTGGTTTTCGTTTAATCAACAGATTCAGCAGGGAATTTAGAGAAATCAAAATGTACTGTCTTTAATAGTTTTATTTGTTTTTTAAAATATTTGTTGTCTTCCTCTCCTGAATAGAAAAAAATCAATCGACCCAGTTCCAGGATTGTGCATATTTGTACCTGTCTCTGCTCTGACATTTGCCCTTCTAATTGTACAGTAACTTTTATCTGTCTGAATCACAACGGTCTCCAAGCAGATTTCCCCGTTACAGTGATGGGTGTTTTATTTATTTATTTTTAATTTATATTGGAAACATTCTGCTTTATTTATTTTTTATTGGCTGATAGAAAAGAAACCAGTGTATCTGATCTTATTAATGCATTATCAGAAAACTTACCCTTTCTAGGCAAGCTGTAACTCTTCTGTAATTTAGACTTTGGAGGAAACCATAGTCCTTAAATTATAATAGCAGATGAAATGCTAGGGTAGAGAGAAGCAGTTTTCTGCTCTTTTAAGGGGCATCTCTCCTGAATGTTGCATCTACAGAAAATTCTCAAAAGAAATCACATAAATCTAGCAGAAATGGACTGTCTTTATTCTGTTTTGTCTTCTACGGTATTGACAAATTTAAGCAAAAAGTGCCTTTTCTGGATAAATATTGGATAAGAAGCAGAAGCAAAGATTTTCAACTTTTAATTGTTACTATTCCATGATGTTCCATGGAAAAAAGTAAACTTTGGGGGGGATTGTTAAATAAGATTTCCAATGGGAAGACATTTTTTTAGTGCAGTTTGAAAATCAAGGATTATAGGATGCATCTGGGATGAGAAGAAACCTGCAAAGCAAAGCTTTTCTTCATGTGAAGAATTTTAACTTACACTGTCCTTTGTTTTAGAAATCATGCTTTTAAGGCTCTCCCTGAGATTATCAACTGCTTGTTGAAATGGTCTATAATCCTAAAGAAGTAAATAAATAATAATCAACTTACTCTGAAGAAGTCAAAAGAAATTCAAAATAGAATTATAAGAATTGCAGGGTTGATTTGTTCTCAAATTTTAATGCAAGAATTGCAGTTTTCTTGAGAAAATCAGAACTATACCATCCATAATATTGAATGAGCATGACTCCAAATAAATATATATAAATTAATATTAGGAAGCTGTGATATAACTGAATTCACACATTCAACAAAATAAACAAAAAAAGGCTGAGTATCAGAAAAAAACAATGTTGGCAAATTGACTTAAAAATAGGATAACATTATTGCAGGTTAAAACATGTTATATTTTGAACAAGTAGAGTTTTACGAAATCATACTATGCATTGGTAGAAGTGAAAAAATGATTCAATTTACAAGAATATTTAATGTTAATTTGTGCAGGGTATTTTGGATTGAGAGGTTGAACTGAATCATGTTGCCTCACAAGCCCACCATTAAAATATATATTCAGAAATGGTCTTTTCTCATGTTAAGGCTGTTCAACTTATGTAACTTTTTGGCTATCCTACTAATAGTCACTCTGTGAATTATGATCAGATTAGTTGCTGTTGAGAATTCAGCCTCTGCTGGAATTGGGCTGAAGCTATGAACTTAAACTATGTACAAATAGCAGATTAACCCTTAAATGATAGTCACATTGAGGACAGTCTATTAACACCCAAGTCCTAAACAGAGCGGTTCAAGAATAATTGACTTGTTCTTTATCTACATCTCAAAGTAAACCATTTTATGTAGTTTGCTTACTGTCAGGTCTGCCATCAGGCCATGGATCAAATGATCTTTAAGGCAGAGCACCTGAGTCAGAATTGATAAAATGGAGGAGGTGGTGGTGGTTATAGGTCTGGTTACTTTAACTATTCCAAACTAAGGTTCACTTATGGCTTTGTATCTATTAGTCCTGCCCCCAAAGTAGGCAAGGATAGCCGCAAGAGGATCTGGTACCGCAGCAGTGTTTCCATTGCTTGTGGTTTGCTTTCCCACTATATGTGATGACTCTAGTGGTTGCTTGCAAAATAATAACATATGGGAAGACCCAGCCTGTGGAAACATAGAGGAATAGCTGGCTTCGAATGCGTTGATTCTTTTGAAACAGATTAGTTCTAAGGATGCAACATATTAACCCATTCACTCAGATGGGACTCAGACTCAGCATTGAAGTTGATATTGTGGAGTCCCTCATGCCAGTGGCGTAGCATGGGTTGTCAGCACCCGGGGCAAGGCACCCCCCCCTCCACAGTGGGCGGCGTCGGCGACCCGGCGGCTCAGATCGGATTCGCACAGCCAGCACTGCAGAGAGAGTGAGTGAGCCAGGCAGGGGCAGAGAGCTGCGAGTGCGAGCGCACCCCCCCAGATGTTGCGCCCGGTGGGGCCGGCCCCCCCTGCACCCCCCACGCTACGCCTCTGCCTCATGCTCCTCATAGTTGCATTTGGTACCTTCAGAATTCTCTGCCAAGTATTACTGGTTATGGCCAGAATATTATGTGCAAAACAGAAATCATGATGTAATCTCACTATGTGAAATCTATCTGTCTCCTCCTATAGGTTGATTTCTTCCCTCTCAGCCAAGTAGATATCTTGCCTGAATCAAATTCAGTAGATTGTCAGGAGGTGAGAAAATTGCCAGATAGGCCAGATGTTTTCCATCTCCCATGGAGAACATGGCATTTTTAAAAAGCCACACACAATATTGTTTTCTACAATTATATCCACATTTGCAAAATAGTGTGCAGGACTAATTATAGAAGACTGAAAGCATGATCTATTTACTTAGTCTACTGATTTGCAGTGAATTTAAGGCCTTTAGTAGATGCACCCTACTAGGATGGAGAAGATTGGATGGAGAAGAGGATTATGCTTGTACACATTTACACATGCAGAACTATTCTGCTTTAAATTAGTAGACTAGCAAAACGCTGTGGACATAGTATACTTAGATTTCAGTAAGGCATTTGACAAAGTAGACCACAACCTACTTCAGTGATGGCGAACCTTTTAGAGACCGAGTGCCCTAACTGCAACCCAAAACCCACTTATGCATCGTCGGGTGCCGGGTGGGTGTGGCCCATTGGGTGGGCCTGGCTGTGGTGGTAACAGCAGACTGGGTGGGATTAAAAAGTTCAATCAATCAATTCCAACTTTGCAAGATCTTTTTTTCCCCGAGAAGTTGAAATTGACTGATTGATTGAACTTTTTTTTTTTGTACACGGCAGCGGAGGCCTAAAGCGAAAAGGTTTTATAAAAACACAGCTGAAGGCCTAGGAGTGGGGCAATGGCGCACTTGCCCACAGAGAGGGCTCTGAGTGCCGCCATCCGTGCCATAGGTTCGCCACCACTGCCCTACTTCTTGGTAAGCTAGAAAAATGTGGAATAGACAACATCACCACCAGATGAATTTGTAGTTTAGCTGGCTGAGAAACCATACTCAAGAAGTAGTCCTCAGTGATACTACATCCACATGGAGCGAAGTAAGCAGAGGGGTACCACAAGGCTCCGTGTTAAGCCCAGCACTCTTCAATATCTTGATAAATGACTTAGATGAGGGAATTGAAGGGGAACTCATCAAATTTGCAGATGACATTAAACTGGCAGGAATATCCAACACCCTAGAAGACAAACTCAGGATCCAAAAAGATCTTGACAAACTTGAACAATGGGCCCTGTCCAACAAAATGAGTTTCAATGTGGAGAAAAGCAAAGCTTTACATTTAGACAGGAAAAATCAAAGGTACAAGTACAGATTAGGTGAGACCTGGCTTAAAAGCAGCAACTGTGAGAGGGACTTTGGAGTCCTAGTGGACGATCATTTGACTATGAGCCAGCAGTGTGCAGCAGCAGCCAAAAAAGCTAATACAATCCTGGGTTGTATAAACAGAGGCATAGAATCAAAACCAGGTGAAATATTAGTACTACTTTATAAAACTCTAGTAAGACCACACCTGGAATACTGCAACCAGTTTTAGTCACCATACTACAGAAAAGATGTTGAGGCTTTGGAAAAGGTTCAGAGAAGAGCAGCTCAGATGATCCAAGGCCTGGAGACTAAAACATATGAAGAACGGCTGCAGGATTTGGGTTTGGCTAGTCTAAAGAAAAGAAGAAACAGGTGACATTATAGCAGTATTCCAGTATTTGAAGGGCTGCCACAAAGAAGAGGGGGTCAAATTATTCTCCAAAGCACCAGAGGGCAGGACAAGAAACAATGGTTGGAAACTAATCAAAGAGAGAAGCAACCTGGAATTAAGCAGAAACTTCCTAACAGTGAGGGCAATCAGAATAGAGCTGGAAGGGACCTTGGAGGTCTTCTAGTCCAGCCCCCTGCTCAAGCAGAAGACCTCATACTATTTCAGTCAAGTTGCTCACAAATATAAACAAAATGTTACAACTTGCAATTTCCTTGCAACTGGTGTTAGATGTATGCTGCCTATGATTCAGGAGAAGAATAGAATAGAATAGAATAGAATAGAATAGAATAGAATTTCTGAAGGCAAGCTGTTCCACTGGTTAATTGTCCTCACTGTTAGGAACTTTCTCCTAACTTTCACCTAATTAACCAGTGGAACAGCTTGCCTTCAGAAATTGTGGGCGCTCCATCACTGGAGGTTTTTAAAAAGAGACTGGACAGTCACTTATCTGAAATGGTATAGGTTCTCCTGCTTGAGTAGGAGCCTGGACTAGAAGACCTCCAGGGTCCCTTCAAGCTCTATTCTATTCTAAATGTGTAGGATCCCTTATCCCGCAGAAGCATGCACTCTTTTTATTAACATCTTAATAATCAGAGAGTGTATGAAGTAATGATTAAGAACTTTGATTAAAAATAGGTAGACCCAACTTTAAGACTGCCTTCAGTCATAGAAACGTACTGGGCCAATCAGTCTCATTTCAACTTACTTTATAGGACTGTTTTTGTGAGGACTAAAAAAAAGGGAAACCCCAGCATAAGCGGCCTTGAGTTCCTGCAGTAAGATGAGAACTCTTAACAAGTAAATACACCCTTCCATGGATAATGGTGTTTGTCTTTCATCATTTAATGTAATAATATTATAGGAACAATTCCAGGAACAATTCTCTTATCCTTATTTGTACTGGCTGAAGACCAAGATCTCATTTTAATCACAACATTGATTCACAATTTGTCTGGCATAGAATTAAATTTTCTTTCATTTTTACAAAGGGCTGGGAAAATGTAAGATTTTTGAAATTTAGATTTTGGTTGAAAAGATGTAAAGTATTATTAGAAAATGTGGAAATACAGAACTGTACATACATATGTATAAACAGAAAACCGATGTCTTTATAAATGAAAATAATTTCAATTGATCTAGTAAGTAACAAATTAAGCTTATCTGTTCAGCTGTTAGTGAAATGTCCATTCCTGTTTTTTAATTCTGTTTAGGTTTAGAATTAATGAGGTCCTCAACCAAGATCTGAAATTAAACATTTCAATATTTAGCAGTTTGCAAGAGTAGTCTTCCTCCTTACTAATAAGATTGAGAATAAGTATCATGCTTTTAAAAATAAATTTTTAAAAGTGGATATTGGCAGCACCCAAACAGATGAAATTTCTTTTTGGATCCACTGTTCTCTAACTTATATGATGCATAAAATGATAATTGGAGTGTTGATAAGTCTATCCCATGCATAAAACTAATAATTCTGTTAGGATAACTGCCAGTGGTAAACTTTGAAAAACAAAGTAGGGACACTGTCAAAAGTAGTTCCTGAAATGTGCAACTCTTTCAAGACAGCTCGAAAAAATGCAGCAGAGAGCAAAGCCAAGAGCAGATAAATTTAATTGTATAAAACAAAATTAAAAATGAAGTTTTCAATTTTTTAAAATCAAAACTTAAATTTTAATTAAAATTAAAAGCAGAAGCCTCTAACATTAAGAATCACATAAGAGTTTGACCATTTTGTTTTTTTAAAAAAATAGGACATCTATGACTACCATCTATGGCTTCTGTGTACCACCGTGGCTTCTATGGACCCTGGATTGGTGACGGTCATTATAGGAAGTCATTTGAAAGTGATTTTCATAGAATGACCATTAGATGTGCTTTGGTGAATAAATGCAGGTACTGTTAGCCCATGTGCACATAACGTTGTGGGTGAACGGTTGCTGCAGCAAAAAAAATCATTGTTAATGTTGCAAAGATTTAAATTTAGCAATAGAAGAAATAATTGCCACGCAAGCATTTAAGTTCAAGGACTCAGGCTTTCTCTCTAGCAAACAAAATTATTATTTGGTTTGCCCNAAAAATGGGAAGAAATCTAGATGCTACTGTGTTCACTAAACTCATGGCTGCAAAATTTGCTTTTTCATCTGCTTAGGGAAGAAACATTTTGTACCCTGGTCAGATGTTGCTAAGCATGGAGAGTTTCCAGTCTAGTGTGCATGACAAAACGGAAAGGGTGGTGAGTTTGCATTTAATGGAAATCAGAGCCCAGATGTGTATTTCATGGATATCCTAGTGGGTGGGTGTGGCCAGCTCTACATCATTCGCGTCAACGGTGCCTGTGGGGGCCTGGGCAGGAGTGGGACAGATCTGAAGGTCTCTGGCAGAAAGGGGTGGGACCAGGGCAGAGCCCATCAACCCAGATATGTGAAGTAGGCGAGGGCCATTTGCTGGCCACTTCCAGGCGGTGGTGCATTTCTTCATTCCTCATAAAGGGTGACACCTCCCCAGCATGCACCCAGGGGGTGGGGCCGAGGCGCAGGGGATGGTTCCTCGCTGTTTCCAGACCGCCTTGTGGGCCAGGGCCAAGGCAGCAGGGACCGTTCCGTTTCCAGGATGGCTTCGCGGGTCACATGAAACCACTTCACGGGCCGCATCCGGCCCCGGGCCTTGTGTTTGACATGTCTGTACTAAGCGGTCCCTAGTTTAACCATGATTCACTGAATAGATTGCAATGGCTGATTTCCATTCAATGGCTGCAGTTTATTCTTTAACTTGTTTTACAAAAAGCAAACCAAGCTGTTTAGGGCTTAACACGCAACATGCATAAAGCTACCATGTTGCTTTTCATTCAAGTAACCTTTTTTTAAAAAAGATGTAAGAAAATGGCTTTGAATGAGCAGAGTGTTTTGTTGCAGAGGAAGGGACTGATTTAATTCAGTGCCAGAAAACTACAGGATGTATGTACCTCAATTTATATGCATTGTTTTAAGATTAGGAAAGAAAGAGCAGGAAACAATTGGATCAGCTTTAGGATATTTCCAAGGAATAGAAAAGTTCCAATGTAAATCCCAGGAAAGGCCTCACAATGAGCAGACAGCAAGATATTTAATAGACACTTTGTGTATGGATATGACTATATATAGGCTTTTATACACTGATAAACTCTCACTGAAGATTTGCATCCGTTATAATTGGGCTTGTTAATGTTTCTGTGGTTCATAAAATGGATCGTTATTGCTCTTCAACCATGGTGTATGGACTACAGATAATCTTCGATTTACGACCATAATTGAGCCCAAAATGTCTGTTTGCTAAGCGAAACTGTTAAGTAAATTTTACCCCATTTTATGACCTTTCTTGACTAGGATTGTTAAGTGAATCACTGCAGCTGTTAATTTAATAACACGGTTGTTAAGTGAATCTGGCATCCCCCCTGACTCTCATGGTTCCGACAGATGAAACTCTTCAAAAGAACATAGAGGCACTGTTTACCTTAAAGACACTTTTATTCGAGAAACAAAGTATCGGCACTACATAGTCGAAACCAAAAACTGAATTCCCCTCCCCGGGCACAAAGTAGCAAAGCACAATTCCCTCCTCCAATCAACAGTCATAAATCACATAAATCACTATTTGTTGTAGTAGCATGAAAAATCTCATACGTTCATATCAGTGCTTTGAAGTTCTACACCAATCTTTCTAAGATGCTAGACCCTTTCGCCGACTTTACAAAAGAAAAGAAGTTCATTCTGTTTCTTGGTATTATTTTTATATAGCCGCCTGGATCATCCAGCATGGTGCTTTATGAAGGAGAGGTGTCACATTTTGCTGAAGACCTGAAGAAATGGAAAGAGAGATACACATTGAAAGTAATTACGCTGTGGAAAGCTTTGAAAGCAAAGAGGTAAACTGTTCATTTATTAAGCTCTGAGGCAAGCATGATGCTTAGCACTGCTGATCTGTTGGATTCTATCTGAGATGGAAAACTAGTAAATGAGTATACTTTCTGAGCCACTGGGCACATTTGTAACCCTTGGAGCATATTATAGGCAGATGTGTAAAATAAAATACTAATTTACACATTGACAAAATGGAAATTGAGGTGCTTTGCTAACCCTGGAGATTTTCTATCAACCCACGTTTATGTTCCCCCTCCCCCTTTCTGGGCAGTTGGACATGCCTTCCTCAAAAGCCTTGAGCTATAATCACCCATGATTTCTATTCTTCAAGAACATTCATAGACAACCTTAAAAATAAAAAGTATAAAACAGGATGGCAATTTATGTTATTTTCCATTTTAAAAAAAAGTTTTAAGAAGTCGTTAGTATTCTAAAGTGGTTGTTTTTTTTATCCAGACCTCAAATTATTCTGCTCCAAGGACAAATACTGTATATGAGTATTACCATTTTCCAATCCCTTTTGTGTCTGGGATTTCCTTTGTGCCTTTGAGAAATCAACACGTCCAAAGGACATTAGTCTTTCCCACCAACTATCCCATTTGTCTGCATTCTTTTCCACGTTGTAACTTGATGTATTCCCAGTATGTGATTAGAGATAGATGTTTTCAAGGTCAGACAACTGGAGGTAAGAAAGGTTACTGAAAGTCATGAAGTCATCATCTGGTGATTAGCAGACTGTTGTGCCATCCTGGGAGGTTGTAACTTTGATATCTCTGTGGTGGAAACTTCCAAGTAAATGCCTAGGTAAAGATTTGATTTGATTATTTAATTGTATTCATAATTAATGTGACAATGAATACAATATCATAACAGTAAATACAACAATGAAATGGGTTCACTTGCGTCATCAGCACCCCTGTCTCGGGAGAGACAGTCCTAAACAAAAATACCTTTATGCATGGGAAATGCTTGCACAACCTGATGAATTATATTTCCACTTTTCAAAGCATTAAGCAGAGTTGCATTCTGGCCCCATCATTGCCTAACTTTTAAATTAATGGCATTGATCAGGAGAAGGTCTTAGAATATCGTATCAGAGATGCCCTCCATCATCATTTATTTTTAAGGAAAAAAATCTATACCATACCCAAAAAAAGTTAATTCTATTACTTGATTTTATATTTAATGTAAAATAAATGATATACATACTACTTGTCTAATTTATTTTATTTTACACATACTATTATATTAAGTTTAATTAATGATCCTATCTTCCAGGAGGATCCTAGAATCCTATTGGAAGAGAAAATGCAGTTTAAAAAAAGTTAGATAAATGGAAATTTTAAGTGAGGCTGGGGTGAATGACCTATGTGGTTACTTAGAGCATTTATTTACCTCCTATTCTGGATTTTGAAATTTAAGTGTTGTTCACATTCTCTCATTCATTTTTAGGAGCCACTTCTTAAGTCAAAGGTGCTTTTGTGTTTTGTTTTGTTTTTTAAAAAGAAAATATTTACCACTGTTTCTTAATTCTAGTCATTCCAGAAAGGAGTAAGTTCAAAGACTTGCATTTTCCCTGTTGGAGGCAAAGTGCTAATTACAGGGGAAGAATATAACTCACTATCCGATAAACATTTCCCAGAACCTAATGGTAAGGTATAGCCCATTCCCCTTTATTTTTTATACTGCTTAGCATTTTAATTGGTGTTCTCTTTCAAGTGTTGCATTGTCTTTATAAAAGGTTACAAACATGGTTTAAAGGCCTGCACTTAATAAGCTCGCCTACCTTACACAATAAAGTGCTATCCTATGATTGTCCTGAAATGTAATATAGTTTGAGCTATATCAGACTCAAAAGCCAGAGCAACAACTGAAGCTCAATACAAGCAGAGAAAGTAACAGGCAGAGACATAATGAAAGTCAAGTAAATACTAATATTCAAGAAAACAGGCATTGAGGCACAATTCTGATGCCGGAGACAAATTACTCAGATTAGGGATGGTATGTATGCATATATTTATTAAATTTATATAACTGCCCATCTGATGCACATAACTTATACATTCTGAATCTGGGGAAATGTGAGTCCATACTAAGGAATCTGCTCACTGAATGCTCAGATAGGCTGATGCTACAACCTGGGTGGTGTCTAGAGCACCTAGAGTTGCAATGAAAACTAAGCATTGGTGGCACAAATGTTAAGGCAAAATTCCTGTCTACTGGGAATTTGTCTATAATTACATGTAAACCTGTTGGAATGACTAAAAACATAAACATATGCATATATTTAAGGTTCCAGTGAAAAGGAGAATACCCAGGCTTTTATTAGCCCTCCAAAGGAATTTTCAGTCTACCTGTGGCAGCCCTTCCTTAGACATAATTATTACTGTTTTCCAGATTCAGAAGCTCAGAAACAATTCAGCACCATGGTGAACGATTACATCAGGCACTTAAACCATGGTGAGTATAGCAGACATAATCTGATAACTTTGCTATTGTTCTGTCATTTAGAAAAAGATCCGTTTGACCATTGGTTGCAAACTAATTCATGTAGCAAAATGAAAATCTATGTCTTGCATTATCCCGATAAATAATGACATGCTTAGAGTTGACCCAACATCTTTTAAACGAGAGAGATATGGCTTTTTATTATATACACACTTATCTCTTTAAGGATAAGCTAGTGGGTGATAAGTGGAGAAACCAACTGTGTTGACAGGTGCAAAATCATCCTCTATATCAGTGATAGCTAACCTTTTAGAGACCGAGTGCCCAAACTGCAACCCAAAACCCACTTATGCATCGTCGGGTGCCGGGTGGGCGTGGCCCATTGGCTGGGTGTGGCCCATTGGGTGGGCATGGCTGCGGTGGTAACGGCAGACTGGGTGGGACTAAAAAGTTCAATCAATCAATTCCAACTTTGCAAGATCTTTTTTCCCGTGAGAAGTTGCAATTGACTGATTGATTGAACCTTTTTTTTTTTGTACACGGTGGCGGAGGCCTAAGGCGAAAAGGTTTTATAAAACCTAGCTGAAGGCCTAGGACTGGGGCGACGGCGCGCGTGCCCACAGAGACGGCTCTGAGTGTCGCCTCTGTCACCCGTGCCATAGGTTCGACACCACTGCTCTATATTGTGGGGAGAACTTGGCTGGTAATTCAGTCAGGCATGGAGAAAGCAAAAGCTGGATTGGCAATTCTATTACTTGTTTCCTTACCCTGTCATTTTGTCTAGCTCCACCCCTCCCCATCTCCCCACCTTGTGGCAGCGGCACTAGAGTGACACGCGCTCTCCTGCCCCGTTGCGACTGTGAGCAACCAGACGGTGGGATGGAGTGGGTGGGCTCTTAACTAGGGCGTGTTTTCGATTAGGGGTTATGTTAGGCACACGCTAAAAAATCATGATAGGGCTTATTTTCTGGGTTGTCTTATTTTCGGGGAAACATGGTAATTTCTTCTGGTACAAATTTGTGGTGTGGAAGATCACATTACACTAAAACAATACAGTGATACAAACTGTTACCACTATACAAAGATGGAGAAGAAAGTAACTACAGTACCTGAGGTGTTCTTTCAAGTTCATGTAAGCTGAGTTTCCATGTTTTGCTCAATGGTTGTGTGCCATTTGTCTGTAGGGTCTGAGACATGGCTAAAAGAAAAATAGAATCATCATCATCATCATCATTTTGATCCTACCTTTTCCTGTATAACTCAAGATGGCAAACATACCAATATTTCTGCTTTTTATTTTCCCCACAACAACCCTTGAGGTGAGTTGGACTGAGAAAGACCAGCCCAAAATCACCAGCATTTTCATAATTTTAATAAGCCCTGTAGATTGGATAGATTGGATAAGCATAAGCATAGTCTTGCTAGAGCAGGATAAGATCCATTATAGTGCAAGGTTTGTTTCTTAGAGTGGTTAATGAAATACCTCTAGGGTGCTCTCAAGTAGGAGACTGAGAATTTACCTTTATCCCACTACCATTCACCATTCAAATTGGTATTTGGAATCAAACTGCCCCCAGGGCAGAGATAAAATTGGGTCTTTCAACTTTCTAGTTTTTAGCTAACATTCCATGAATCTATCCAATCCCTTTTAAAGGCATTCAAGTTAGTGGCCATCGCCCTGTTTTGTGGTAATCAATTCCACAGATTAATTATACACGGTGAGAAGTACTTTCTTTTTCTTGATCTCTTCAAGTTCAGTTAGTTTCCTTGGATGACTACTGGTCCTAAAGTTTTCAGACAATGTGAAAAATTTCTCCCTGTCTACGTCTACTCTATATATGATTTTATCCATTTTGATAAGGTTATTTCTCAACTGATTTTTTTCTGCATTCTGTATGTAACGAACTACATCCCTCATACTATTCCCAGTTCCACTATGCATTTTTATTTCTCAAACTTTTAACACAGAAGCTACTTTGTGGAAGAGAATAGAATGACAGAATAACAGAGTTGGAAGGGACCTTGGAGGTCTTTTAGTCCAACCCTCTGCTCAAGCAGGAAACCCTATAGCATTTCAGCCAAATGGTTGTCCAATCTCCAGTTAACCCCCCTCTTCTTTGTAGCAGCCTCTTAGATACTGGAACACTAATATCGTGTCACCTCTAGTCCTTCTTGTCTTTAAACTACTAAAGCCTTCTCTTTCAGGAACAGCCACAATTGGCACAGCAGATGGAGATGCGCAAAAGCCCTTTTCACCATAAACCACAACTGCCTCTTCTCCGAGCAAGAAGAATTGTTGAAAAAAATTACTAAGTTTGTTTAATCATGATTTATGAAGTCATAATGATTATACTTATGTACATTGAGAGGATGATAAATTGATATAACCTGATTTGACTTCTCTTAGTTGATTCAAAAGAGATGACCATTCATCACTTCAACTTCAGTTTCAACTTCTATTCTTTTTTTCTTTCATTAAATCATGTCCAATTCTCACAGACTTCCTAGACAAGTCCTATAGCTTTTTTGCTAGGTTTTCAGAAGTGGCTTGCCATTGCCTCTTCCTAGGGCTGAGAAAAAATGACTGGCCAAAGATCATCCAGCTGCTTCATGCCCAAGATGGGACCAGCACTCACGATCTCCCAGTTTCTAACCTAAAGCCTTAAATACTACATCAAACTGGCTCTTCTGCTTCTATTACAGCACTTAATTTGTTTGATTGTTTCTTTGCCTATTATAAAACAGGCTAAATGAATTATTTTCTGTTTTTCGTTTAAAACACTTTTTTGGATAAATAATTCTGCAGCAGATCATTTTCTTTGGAAGCAACTCAAATCGTATTTCAAATGTTTAGAACACTCTATATCTTGATTCCAAATGAAGACCTTCT
>NW_015391915.1:19709-21641 GCF_001527695.2 Protobothrops mucrosquamatus | reverse complement strand
GTTTTCTTCTGCGGAGAGGAGGCTGCTCCATCAATACAGAATCTGCAAGCACATTCAGCGTTGCTTCGACATTGGTTAGCACAGATTGCAGAGGTGTACTATCACCACCTCCGCCTATGCTGTTCAAAGCAGACTCCACATTTTCTGACCAGGCAATCTGAGCTGAAAGGACAACAAGCTGGGCCTAGAGAATTTTTTTTAAAAAATAAAATAAAATTAAGTGTTATCGGATATTTTGGCTTCCTTTCTCTCAAAGCATTTTATCTTATTATAATGCTGAAAACAGAATAAAAAAACAATACCTGATATTTGTCAATCCATGAGATGTAGGTAGCTGGATCAATTGAAGTTGCTTTGCCAAAGATCTCAATTTCTGTTTCAGACTCGGCAAGGAGTTTGGCAAGTGTTACCCTCATTTCTTTTTCCACAAGTGTAAGCCACTCATTGATCTTGGGATGCTCAGTGATTGACACAGGAGTTTTGAATATCACCTGGAAACAGAATTGTTAAGTTTGTTATTGTTTTTAAGAGAAAAATGTTTTATGCCACCAGATCCAGAAAACACATTTATACCTCTTCTCCCTCACGTGATGATATTCCCAGAACAACAGAGCTGTCTTCATTGAGGATAATGCTCGACACACCAGCAAACATCTTCTTGAAATGTTTCTGCAGTTTGGCTACATTTTTGCTGTTTCCAATGATTTCAAGCAAATCTTCATCCCCAACAAAATAGAACCTAAAAAATAAAGTTCAGTATTTCAATAAATCCCCACATCAGAACAATGAAGCCATCTGTGATTTTTCTTTGCAAATTGATCAATCAAAGAAAAAGAAAAACTTAAACTGTTGCTTACTGAATTTAGAAGTCATTTACACTTATGTAGATGGACAATTAATTCTAAACTAAATTGCTTACCGAGGGAAAGAAGCTCTCTCTCTCTCCAGATATTCTCCCAAAGCTTTTTGGATCTTTCCAAGCAAATCTGCTAATCTTTCCAGGGATCTCTGTACCCCCTGAATATTCAGAACATCCATCACCAAGGGAGATTTTGATACCTTTTTCATGAGAGCCAGAAATTCTGTGCTGATGCTGAAAAGCCAAGAGGAGAGAATGCTGATGCACGAGAGAGATAATATCTTCCACTTTATTTACTTATATTTTTATATCGCTGAATCTGTCAAGGACTCAGAACATTTAACAAATGATCATCATGGTATAATATAAATTAAGCCACCTACAGTAAATAAACTAAAATTAAAATAATTGGATCTAAAAATGCAGGCAGTTTTACCAATAGGGACTGTCAACTCTGTTGCTAAGCAGTGTGGTCATTAAATGTGATGTCAAGTGACTGCACTAACTACCTCGGTTCAGGTTGCGGTCATTAAGTGTTATATCACATGACCACAATTTGCAACTTCCTGCAGACTTCCCCATTGATTTTGCTTGGTGAAGCCTGCTCTGAAGGTCACAAATGGTGATCACATGACCCAGAGATACAGCAACCATCATAAATGTAGAGTGGTTGCCAAGTGCCTAAATTGGGACCATGTGAACTATACAGTAAATCTCTATTTTCATCATAAGTTCAGTCACTGAATGAGTTTTCGATAAGTGAGGACTACCCGTTGTTACATAAACCTGATTGAACACTAACAACTGATAACTGATCTAAGGAGAGGCTGGTCTATAGAAATTAGCACTTAATCAAAAAAACAGGATCCCCTGATATCAACAGCCCTGCCTGAGCTGGCTGACGTGATAGCCGGGGTGGCGGTGGGGACCCCCAGACTTATGGTCTTGGGGGATTTCAACCTGCCATCAGTGGGTGAGACGTCGGCGGCAGCCCAGGAGTTCTTGGCTTCCATGACGGCCTTGGACTTGACCCAGTTAATTCAGGCCCCCACCCACACGGGCGGACACACGCT
>NW_015391915.1:3788-17603 GCF_001527695.2 Protobothrops mucrosquamatus | reverse complement strand
AGACATGGCTCTTTCAGCAAGCGGACCTGACCTAGGGTGGATTTTATATTGGGTTTTAAATATTCGGAAGACGCAACATTAAAATTCGGTTTAATTCGGTTTTAAGGGGGGGATTGCATATATGTTAATGGTTTTAAATATGTTGTGCGCCGCCCTGAGTCCCTGTCGGGAGAAGGGCGGCATATAAATTAAATTAAATTAAATTAAATAAATAAATAAATAAATAAATAGATGCCAGGAACAACCAGTAGCCTCATCTGGGATAATTCCATAGAACTTGTACAGGATTATATAGGATGATGAAAATACAATTCTGCAAATACCTAGGTATCAAGACACTTAGGATTTTATAGCTCAAAGTCAGAATTTTCAACTGCACTCAGAAACTTATTGGTAGCTAAGACAGGTTCTACAATACCAGTGTTATATATATTCCTGTAGCCAACACCAGGAACCATTTTATACCAGTTCCGGTTTCCAAGTGGACTTTACAGGGAACTATGTAGAGATCATTGCAATGGTGATATAATTACTAATGTTGAACTGTTCCCTAAAAACACCAAAACTAAATATAATATTAACCTTCTCATAATTACATCCAAAATTGGGGTCAGAAGATTACCTTTGGAACCTCTGGGTTTCAACTGGCAGCAGATGTTTGATATCAGCACTACCTGTGAAGATTCCTTCCAAGTAAACCCATCGCCTCTGGACATCAATCCAGACATCAAACAGTGCCATAATTCGATTCAGTTTGTCTTCCCAGCTAAGAGCATCTTCTTCAAATACCTAAAATAAATAATAAAGCTTCAATTATTGAAACAAATTCACAGTTAGGTTGAAACTACTAATTAAGGCATCTATTAATTTATGAGTCACAATAAAAAAAAAATTATTCAGTAAAAGTACTGATTATATTTCCATAAAGACCACAATATGATATACAATAAAACATAATAAACAAATGTTAAAACTTTTTAAAAGTTTATTCAAGCCAAAAATTAAAATGTTAACAACCAAAATAATTTAATTATTTTTGAAAATATGCAGTGCTTTTGCTACATTTTTATTAGACAGGCTCTGCAAATGATGGTGTTTCTCAAAAAGACTTCTTACAGATCTTAAAACCAGGCAGACTAGTGACACAAGCAGATATTCAGATAGCTGGGCAATAAAACCATCCATGCTGTGAACTGTGATTGGAAACAATTGTCTGTCATTCCTGTGAGTAGCCTAGCTGCCACATTTTACTGCTATTGGGTCCTCTGGATATTCTGCCGATGATCATAATTTATAGATAGTTTTGTATAGAAGCTTGCACATTGTGCTTATGCTTGTTAAACTTTTTCAAGAATAAACTGAAGCATGGTTTAACCATATACTATTCAAAAATACTGCAATACAGAAAAGATAAAATAAATGGAGATAGTCATTACCTTGTAGTATGGAGAAAGCTTCATTGCAGACACACTGTTGATGTGCTCTTTGACCTTGTTGAAGAGGTCATCCCAACCACGAATCAAACGGCATTTGTTTTGATAGTTAACCAAGTCCAACTCATAGGTATTCCATACTTCACGTATCTTTAAACAAAGGAAATAACAATGAGATCTAGAGCTTAGGGTAGTAAAGACTATGAAACGTCTTTACAAAATCTTGTTACAAAATACAATCAATTCATATTTTCACTAGAATATAAATTAGAAAATCTATGAAATGATATAGATATTAAAAATGAATTGCTACCTGTTTCAAGAATTCTTCCAGTGCCATCTCTCCTTGTGCCACAAGTAGCACATCCTTCACAATCAATTCATTCTTCTGCAAGTCAACATCCCAAATCTGCCCCAGAGTTAGTTCAGAAACTACCCAATTGACATGTAGCCTCTTCATCAGTTGTTTCCAGTGACGATCTTTAAGAGCTTCTGACTTTAGCTCAATCACCAACATATTTATCTGGAAGGAAAAAACAAAGTATAAAATTGTTCTTTTAAAATTAACATACTGCTATATTCAAATAGTTTTCAAAAGCAAACTTACCTTCATGTAACCCTTCAGAAGTCTCTGAACATATTCATAGGATGCATACTGACGTAGCCGAGCAGGAAAATTTTTCAGCTGGTTCAATAAGCCATCTAAACTTTGTCGAAGCTGTCGAAACAAGAACAATTTGGAAAAATTGCAAATCTTGAATTCTATTGATCTATGGATGTTAATATATGCTTTATTACATACTTATTAACATATTTTAAACTAAAGGAATCCTTTATTTGAGATGCTGACCAGCTGTATACTTATTATGGCTTGCAAATATAAATGATGATATTAATTCACTGTAAAATTTCTTGGCCTTATTCGGTCTTTATTCTAACCCTATTTATATGATTGTTATCTAGTAGTGTCAAACTGATAGAAAGTAGATATACCAAACCAATTTTCCAAATCTACTCTGGAGTCTTGGGGGACTTTGCAAGACTAGGGTACACTAAAGTTGTAGCTCAAAGAGCCTCTAAAATTGCATCTGTTTTTTTTCCCCCTTAGTTAAAATTAACTCAAAGTCATCCAGTTCCAATCTTTTTGAAAAGAAGTAGCTGATGTCTTATCTAAGATACAAACCAATAAAATAGAGGCGATAATACTCTTGTAATATACTATATGTAATAGCAAAATAATGAAAGAAAACTTATCTTTAAAAAATCTAGATACCTGTAATATATTACATTTCATAAAGCAGCTCTTCACTTTTTAAAACCACTTTTTCCCCTCTGGAAATAGTGTCACTTCTATTTTTTTGTTTTATTTATTTCATTTAACAAATTTACTACAACCATTCAACTACCAAAGAACTCTGGGAAGATGGATGAACATAACCAAACTATAGGAATTCAATTAAAAAGAAACTGTGTCAAGACCCCTAAAAATAACATTATCAACACATCAAACAAAACCACATCCTTCAATGTCCTGGTCCAGCTTCTGCTTGTTTAAACATTATTTTGACATGGGTATGCCACATTTCATCCAATGATCAGAATAGTTTGTACTATTGTACAAACTATTGTACTATTAAAAATGGAAAATAAAACAATAGGCAATAAACAATGTAGTAAAAGTTAATCCAAGGGTTGTAACACCAAATTGGATGCAATGTTCAAATACCCTTCCCAACTACTATTCATATGAAGTATATATAATGCTATGTTGAAAAAGTCAATTTTGATGGAAGTAGGAGCTTAAAAGAAACTAGTATGGAGATATCCAGTATTAGTCATCAATGGGTTATCTCCAGAGGTTCTTAGTTTCTAATATGGTTCAATAATGGAAGCATAGTGATTGAAGTTCAGTGATTCATCCTTGTGGACTCTCAATGGGCATAACTAAAGTTCCTAGGCCTCTCATTAAGAGATTATCCCATTTGTGCTAATGAGTGTTTTCCCACACATCTGAAAAAAACAGTTTTAATTTCTACATTGTAAGAGTTAGGGACATAATATATTACATAGTTAAGAATGGGTGACACCCCCTACCCCCAGTTCTACATTCACATGAATAGCTGAAGTACCTTTCTGGGTTGTACAGAAACCCAAGGCTGTTCTTTCATTTGATCAATCTGTTCCCAAACTTTTGAAAGCTCAGACCAGACTCCTTTAAGATCCTGTAGCTCTTCTAAGGCAACCTGTGATGCAAAAAAGGTAAAAATATGAATACATTAAATATGCATAGATACAGCGATAAAATATGTGATTTCTGGAGAATCACTGTAATTATAGCAGGACATATGTGTATATGTGTTTCTAATTTGAATCTCATAATTATAAAACATTCCTGTTCCAATTCTTAGAATTCAAACTGTGTTTTTTCCTTACTTGGACACGTTCTTCACTGCCACTGAGAAGTCCTGTATCTGTTAGCTCCAGAGCTTCTTTGGCCTTTGCGCATTTTTCACGGTCATCTTTCAACCTTCCAAATTTTCCTTCATAGATGGTAAGTGCTTGGAGAGCCTCCTCTGGACGTAGGTTGCCCTTAAGAAAGGAGTTATGAAACTTTAATATAAAGTTTAAAATATGTTATTTTAGAAGTCACTATTACATAATTTGACCCTGGAACTTTCTATCGTATTTTAGCTTTATAGCTGCTATAAAACACCCTTAACTAATTTTGAGATATACCTTATGTATTCTGTGGATACTATTTTAAGTATTGTGGAATTCTACTCAGGGAACCTGGTGTGTGTTTGAAACATGTATATTTCTCAGACAGTAAGAACACCATATTAGGTCTATTGTTTCAATCACTGTGTTCGACCAGAGCACTAAAATTAATTATAGATTTGTGATATGATCAAGGAGAGTCACCAAAACAATATTAAAGCCATGCAAATATATGGAGTGAAAATAATAAATAGATCTTCAAATGGATGTTCAAGCCAAAAGATAAAATGTACTGGTTGAATTAATGGAAACTTACTGTTACAGGCTTTGTTTTCTCCCAGTCTGTCAATAAGTCCACTGTGCGGGTTTCTACAGCTCGATCTTCTTGAACAATTTTCATCTGCAAGTTTGCTACTTGTTGCTGAATGGCAGAATCTTTTCTTCGCATAATATCATTGAAAGCACCCCATTCTCCTTCAATGTTGTCAATATACAACCAGGATGAAGGAAACTGGAATCTCTGCTTCTCAAGCAAGCGTTGGCCATTACGGTATAGCTATGTGGTCAGAAAAAAAAAGTTATATGGTAAGATCAAAAGATAACCAAGCCTGAATTTTAAATTAGCAGCTGCTACTATCATATGAAGAACTTAATAACTTTATTAGTTGAAAAAGTTGAAACAATCATGCATGCATTTTTTAAAAAAAATCTAAAATTTGACAATTTATAATCAGAATATATATTTTAAAAACATTTAAGAAAATCTGCCATAAAAAGCTTACCTCAACTTGTTTCTCAAACTGCTTGATTTTGCGTTTCAGTGACTGCACATATGTGATAAATGTGACAGCATCAGATGTGCTAGCTGTATCCACGGAGTGTTGCTCCAATTCTTGACGTGACTACAAGAAATGGAATAAAGCACAAAGATATAATTATATCAGGAAACATCAGACTAACTTACAATAGAGAAGCCTATTCTAAAAATTGATAGATCAGAAAGGAGATGCCACTGTTACTAATGTTTTTTCCCCTAAGATTCCCAAATCAATGCAAACTATGGAAAAAGACAACTCTTTTATCCTATCTGTAAAGACAGTAATGGATTGGGGCCAATTAGTTTACCTCTCCTTTTTGTTAGGTAACTTAATATAACAAATGACCATCACATTTACTATAGAATATTCTTACCTTGGAAATCTGAGAATGGAATTCTGTCATGTTTTGGCCCAGCATTTGACCAAATTTGCTGAGAACTTCTTTATGCCAGGAGTCATACTTCAAGTTCACTTTGGATTGAACCTACACAATGAAGATGATACTTTTATTCTATACCCTTCTGTAACACACAAAACCCTGCTTTTATATTTATATTGCATTTCCTCATTCATTCTCATCCTTTTATTTTTTGCATGCTTTAAAGGAGTTACTAAAAAAAAATCAGTAATATCAATGTTTTGGACTTTCAAAATTTGCTTTACAATCTGATTAGATACTAAATTAACAAACAATATTACTCAATAGTATGCTTCAAAATATTTACCTTTCCATAATCTATGATAACAGGCCCAAATTCCTTCCTAGTTTCTGCATTGTCAAAGGTTCCTCTGGCTTTTCTGATTTGAACCAACAGTGCTTGCCACTTGTTTAAGTCTTCTCCAAGTCGGTTATAGATATTTTCAGCTTGCATGTCCCATAAACACTGGTACTGCAGCCAAACCTATAAACCAAACACACCCAGAAAGAGAACTTGAGCAATTCATTTTAAGAAAGAAGTCATCATTTCTGAACAAATTGAAAATTACTTTTATGAATTTAAGTCTTTTAAAAAACAAAATACAAACTCTCCAACCTATAAAATTAATGTACATGGTAAGATCTTAAAGGCAGAACATTCAGCAATAAATAATCAAGACGTCAATCAATCACTCAGAATACTGATACATTATAATCTCAACATGAACCCCAAAAAAACAAACCACAATCCTACCTTAACATATTGTTCCACCTCAGTTACAATCCCCTTAACAGCAGAATAAGCCTCCTCTAGAGCTGAAGGACCATCTGGCATCCGTGTCAAAGCATTACGATAAAACTTTTCTTCTTCTGATAATTCATAGTGTACACCAACCTAATCAAATCCAGCATTAAATACAGAACAATTTTTTTAAAAAAAAATTGAAACAATTAGCAGTTTCACAAAAATTTGTGAAAGTCTCAATAATTCTTTGAGTCAAATGTGTGTGTGTGCGCGTGTGTATGTTTTACCTGGTATCTCTGACTTTGGATTCTAGGAAGTGAGAGTATTATTGTCTTCCAAGCAAACAATTCTTGGAAGAGTTTGTATCTGCAGTCTTCAATTGGTGGATTCAAATATATCACTTGATTGGTTATTCGTAGTTCATGTACAACATTCTGCAAAAGTATAAAACCATGTTCAGTTTTGTTGTACTAGATAAAATATATAATATTCATTTTAAAAACCTTCCAAGGTTACAGTTGGAGAACAAGTTACAATGTGATAGACCAAGCTGCTGAGATATATTACTTCAAACTGTATCTCAAAACTGATCTCTTCTATGAAACTATTTCATTAACCGTTTAATGTTTGCAAAGCCTAAGCACCAGAGTCAACTTTTTTTCCTTATCCCACAGCTTCAATTCTTCTATTCATTCCCAAAGCATAAATATTCACATGAAAAAGAATTTAGGACAGAGACCTGTCTCTTTTGACTATGAAAATTACATACATTTATCTTATTTGTTTGATGTTCCAATAGTAAAAGCAGCAAGTTCAGTGAGACAAAGACAACAAGGGAATAAATATGAGGTACATGAAAAGAAATTAATATAATCCACACACTGGAAACCAGACTGAAGGTTTGAGAAAAGTATTAAAAATCTTTAGCTATTGATTAGTCCAGAGGTCCCCAATCTTTTGGGCACCAGGGACCGGTTCCATGGAGAAAGGTTTTTTCATGAACCGGAGTGCGCGTGGTTTGGTGTGCTGCCTGCATCCTATGGATGGGGCTTTGCTTGTTTGTGTGGCCCGGTAGATGGCATGCCGCGGCCTGGTACTGGTCCACGGACCGGGATTTGGGGACCCCTGGATTAGTCACAGTAGAACATAGGCATCCCAGTTTTCTCTTATCCCCAGGCTTTAAATAAATTGCCAAAGTGTTACACTTGTAAGCTAGAAATTTTCTAGTAACTCTGGAAGATAGCTTCTCTTAAAAATTACATTTACTGCGTTTGTCAAATATGGAATAAATTTCAACAGCATCACTACTGATGTTCTTCAACAGATACTAACAGTATTCAAACTGCACCGATATAGTTTAAAATGAAAACTTTATTTACTTTGATTTTGGGCTCTCCTCCTGGTTTATGACTGACTTGTGGAGCATCTGTATCCATATCTACTTCTGCTTTGTCATCAGCTTGACCAAGAAGGACTTGTGTCCATGCTCTCAACCCTGCTTGCAGACGAACTCCTAGTATTCTCTCAATCTAGGATGCAAATATATTCAACAATTGTTATCACTTGACAGCAGTAATTTATTTTTATTCATATTTTAAATGAAATTTATTTGCCAATGGTTTCATATGATCCCCTTAAATTTTAAAGCAAAATATGGTTAAGAATAAAATTTCCAAACATTGTTTCTGGGTTACTGAATAAAACTTGACCGTTTAAAATTTTTACCTTTAATATATTCAGATACACAATTTATAAGCTGCTATAACTTCAATAAGTCTGAACAGTTTAGAAAAGATACTGAAGTAAAATAAAAAGAATTTTAAGAACTTCCATTCACCATCAACAAAAAATATCCTAGCGGCGGTAGGCAACCTTGGCTCTTTTATGACTCGTGGACTTCAACTCCCAGAATTCCTGAGCCAGCGTAACATAGGTTTAGAAGTGTACTTAATAATCAAGGAAAAGCATATTTCTGGAATTGATACTTTGCTAAATTCTTATTGCCTTTTATTTCATAGATCATTTAGCTATTCTTCAATATGCATTTATGTATGTTAACATCTGAACAGAAAAACTGATAAAATAGTATTATTTTTATTAATCATAAAGAAATAGACTTGATTTCAAAATATTTATGCATAAGTAACATTGTACTATTATGTATGTTTGCAGATATGCTTTGCTGACCTACAGTGAGGGCTATTTTCAGGTTAAGTGTATCAACCTGAAATTTAGCAATGGAATAGAAAGGAAATAAAGAGAACTATGGACTTCCATCACCTTTTCAGATTTTTTTCCCTAGGATATAAACCAGAGAGTTTAGGAAGAAATACAGCCAGTGAAGCTTACCTCCATATCTAACTTATTCACCCAGATTGGTAAATTTGAATATGAATGAAGATTCAAATCATCCACAGCCTTCTGAACTCTGTTTAAAATTTCAGAGAATGTTTTATGATCATACATGCATGTTTCCAAGGATCTGACTTCCAGGTCTATTTTCTCTTCAATGATAAGCAAGTCATCCACCTAAAAGATAGAACATAAACCTTTAGTACTTAACAATCCTTTTCCCCAAAGCTACTTCTTGGTCAATGCAATTGCATAATCATTAATTTTATAGTCACTGGAGGAAGCAATTATGTTTGTAAGAGTAAGCAGTAAAAGGAAACCAAGCTGTAAGAAAACATGGTGGCTGGACACTATCAAAGCTGACACTAGCCAAAGCATAGAAAAACTCAAAAAAATAGTGCAAGATTGGAAGATGTGACCTGGTCCATAGACTCGTCAAGAGTTGACTAAATGGATATCATCATCATTACCATCATTTTAAAGAGCTAGTTTGATATACTGTTTAAGGCATCAGGGTAGAAACCAGAAGAATTCTAATCCTGCCTTAGGCATGAAAGCCGGCTGGATGATTTTGTACCTCTCCCAGCCCATGATGTCAGGCTTGGGTGACAGGCTGATCAATTCCTGTAGCAACCAGTGCATCAACACTTGGTTAATCTGAAAAATGGAGCTTGCACTTGTAAGAAAATGCTAGGACGACAAAAAAAAATAGCATAAATTTTATCAGCTAGGTCACTTAGAGTTTTAAGAATTACGATACACATACTACTTTGGTCTCTAGAGAAATGCCTGCAGAACCAGAAGATGTAATCAGTTTTTCTCCAAAGAGTAACTATTTTCTGCTCTTATCTTGCGTTTGGTCTAGTAGTTCAAACATTACTGGGTCACTCATCCATTTAAAACCCCAAACCTGAAATGAGTATGAAAATAAACTAACCTTTTCCTGAAAGTTGAAGACTGTCTCTGCCAATCGCTGGACATAAGGATCAAGTTTGTAAGATTCCCACACCAGTGCAATGCCCTCTGCAATCAAAGCCTGAACTTCTTTTTTAAGACCCGCAACCAAGAGAGAAATTGTATTTCGTTCTTCTACTTTTTCACAAGTACGTTCGTATGTGCGAACACTTTCAATCAAAGAGATGGCAAAAGGATAGAGCTGATTGGCTTGGTGAGCTTTGTTGACTATTGCAAGGGGAACCCGAAATCCAAGCCACTTGAGGTTACGGACTTCTTTTGATAGTGTAATTATTTCTGGGAGGAAGTTAACCTTTAGCTTGAGGACATTTCCTGTTCTGCCTCTCACACGAGTACTCTCAATGGTAAAAATGCGACCAGAGACACCAAGATTTCGTTGCTGAACCTTCCGAGCCCAATCATCAAATATTTCTTGAGTGTTGAGCTTCATACGGAAACTGTCTCCATCTTGCTTTAGCTTCTGTCCTTCTACATGGTTCTCCCAACCCTTCCCAAGAACATCTTCAACGCGCTTCATATAAGCTGTAAGTTGCCTGTCGATCTGTTTAGCCCAGATTATAGACCCTGCTACTGGAGGCAAATCTCGAACATGACTCATTTTGCAAGCCTGACTTTGAGGATACTGAACTTTGAATTTGTCATGAAGTGATTCTATATCATCTTTCACACGTTGGATTAACTGTGTTTGGTATTCACGGATAGCACCTCTAATATGTGGCCGAACAAACAGAGCATTAAATCTGGAGAAGATTCTGAACATTTCATTGGCATTTTTTGCTGTGCCAAGCTGATCCCTCAGGCGAGCAGTAATGCGGGTTTCAACTCTATCAATTCTTTCATCATATCGCTTCATTGCAGCTTCCCAGGCTTCTGTACCTTCTTTGGAAACATCCAAGCCATCTACTTCTTTAACGTTCTCATAGGCAAGATTTACTTCCTCAATTGCATTAGCATCAGCGGCGTCAAACAACACTTCTGCTACTTTCATATCTTGAGGCTCAGGTACATCTCCCTGATTTTGCTGGGCCACAGCAGTAACCTATTTAAAGTTATAGCAGTTAGTGGTATATTTATCATTCAGCATTCAGAAAAGTAATCTTTTAAGACTCAAATAAAAAATGGGTCTTAATATTCAACAAGGTTTCTAAAATAACCCCATGACTAGTTCATTTAAACTCAAGATGCCAACATGCTTGCTATGAGTTTTCACCATCTATTTTAATATGTCTTTGCAATATTTATCCCCACATGCTAATTGTGGGAGTTTCTTTGCTGTTCAAGCAATTTTTTGAGAAACTGGTTTATAATACCCTTTTCAATTAAAAAGAGCCTTCACTAGAAGAGTATGAAACAAACACCTGCAAGACTAAATGCATGCTTAAGATTTGGAAAACATTTCAATATTTTAAGAAAAATGGCAATATGTATTACCTGAGGCCTTAGGACTCTGACAATGACTGCTCTTAGTTGTTCATGCTGTCTCCGAAACTTCCTCATTTGATCAAGACGAGCCTGCAGCTTTCTGTGAGCAGGATTGATACGCCATACCATCTTCAGATTCTCTTCGCGCTTTCTTTTCACAATGTCTCTTAGTAGGACCTGCAGCTTCTCATATTCATCATCCCAAGATTGGAAGACTTCAAAGCACGCAACCATGACCTGAAATAATGTTGAATAAAGGAAATGAATATATCCTGTAATTGTTTTAGTTTATTATGCACTACATCAGTGGTTCTCAACCTTTTTAATGTCGCGACCCCCAACCGGTCGTAAGTCGAGGACTAAACCGGTCGTAAGTCGAGGACTAAACCGGTCGTAAGTCGAGGACTACCCAACCGGTCGTACGTCGAGGACTTTCCCTGCCCGGGAGCGCCGCACATGTGTGGTTCCGCCCCGTGCCGGCCGAGGCGTAGCTGGCAAGCGGCAGAGACGGAACAGGCCGACCACCAGCTGGCCCAGCCCAAGGGAGGTAAGGCACCCGCCGGAAAAGGGGAAAAAAATGGCGGACAAAAAAAATGGCGGACAAAGAAAATGGCGGACAGCCTTGCTTGGCGACCCCCATGAAATGGTCGATCGACCCCAAATGGGGTCCCGACCCACAGGTTGAGAACCACTGCACTACATAGTCTACTTCTTGATTTATAGAGACACAACTAGTAATCAGCTATTATGGAACAAATACTATTTCAGGGCTGTTTGATTATGTCCCCAAAATTTCAGAAAGTTCTAAATTGAAATTTGTGAGAAAGCTACCTTTAAAAATAATTATGCAGAATCACCACATGGTCAACATGAGTAATTTGCTTCAATGCTATGGTTTTTGTGCAGTAGGAAGTAGGCTGTGTGTCTTCTTAGCTGAAGCTAATACTCTGTTTCTGTCCAAATGTTTAGTCTGATTCCTCCTCATATCTGCATGTAAGCAAGACTTACCTTCTCAAATTCTTCATAGGCAACATGCATCAATTTTCGTGTGCCCAAAACTTTGAGTAACTGGGAACTTAAGTCTCTTGAAATGGCTTCCACTAAGCGCAGAGCTCTTTGAATAGGATATTTTGTGTTTCTGATTTTTCTCAGGTGAGTGAATATTGCCACCAATGCCTGTCGTATTTTATCCAATTCAGTTGCAGACAACAAATCATTTAGAGGGAAGTCTTTCATTAATGGATTATAATCATTAACTGTCTCCAATGCCTGTTTCAGACCTGGGTGTTAAAAAAGAAAGTGGATTTGATTTCTAAGTGTTAAGGCGGCCAAAAAATATATATAGTTCTGCCAAATTATGTTTCTGGACAGCTCTTACCTGTGTCTGTATCAAAACTAACAGTAGCATGGAAGCGTTTGCCATGTTTCAAAATATCTAATGTTAATAGAACTTCAGGGCTTTCACGCTTCTCCTGAATACGGTAAAGAGCACGTTCCAAATTCAGCCAGAAGCTGATTTCTTGCAAAGCGGTACCTGATGCAGGATCCCGATCTAATTTGGTCACCTAAAAAAACAAAATGAAGTAACATGTTTAATAAATTAAGCCATAATTTTATGTGATGTTTATAGTGTTTTTTCCTAATTCTGCTTCAATGTTGCTTTAATATATAAACAGTAAACAGAACAATATGAGCTTCTGAACACCAATCTGTCCACAGAAAAGCAATTATAGCAGAAAACCTTACTTCCAATGCCAGGAATGTGTTAGTGTATAATGCTAATATATGTGTTTTATTTTGGGTTTGTGTACTATATATTATGACCTATACATACAGTAACTACATCCTTTATTATAAAGGAGAGTCCTTTATTTCAGAAAGCTGTCCTTTAGATTTATTTTCTTGGTTTTCCTCCTGAATTTTCCTTTGTAAGACAAAGTTATAATACAAAATTAATAATTTTTACCCCATGAACCTCTTTCAGATTTCCCCCTTTTTTCAAGTTTGTCTTTTATATTTTCCAAGAACATATGGTTCATTGTACTATAAATAATATAATAATGTGCTATATGAACCCAGACAAATGTGATTTATTTTCAATACATCCTGATTAAACTCTAAGGTACAATTCTAAACACATTTTAAAAAAAGTCAGACATCGAGGTTTACTTCTGAGTAAACTTGCATAAATTGTATTGTTATACCCATGTTCTTAAATACGTTTATTTACAACTTGTTCCTAGGAATCCTGAGGGGAATTGGCCAATTGAAAATTTTTGTGTTATTCCTTCACAAGCCTCAGAAAACTGCAGAGGATTCTGGATTACAACTGCACTTATGCAATACAATAAGTGATATTGCTATGCTTCATTCAAATAGTAGCTGAAGCTGCAAACTGCCAGAGAGAGTGTGAAAACCTATCATATTTTTTTCTCCAGGAAATTTCATCTGCCTTTACTGATCCTCTATTTGGGAAATTGCTAATAAAATTCTTGGATTATTAAGATATCCAAGAGCACAGCTTGAGAACTACTCTGATTAATTAGAAATTGAAGCAGTGTTCATTTGAAAAATGTAACTGTAAACCAATGGATTTGAAAGTAGTTGGTTGACTGCACATAAACAAATTGATTTGATTTGATTTTGATTTTGATTTTATTAAATTTATACCCCGCCCTTCTCCCGGAGGACTCAGGGCGGCTTACAGCCAGTTTAAAACAATGATATAATACAACACAAAATTTAAAAAGATTAAAAATAACTATTTAAATTTGGCCGCTTCTACTAAAAATTTAATTTAAAACCCCTTTAAAATACCCCTAGGCCAGTCCTGCCTGCTGAAATAACCAGGTCTTAAGGGCGCGGCGGAAGGAGGGGAGATCCGGGATCACCCGGATCTCTGGGGGCAGCTCGTTCCAGAGGGTGGGTGCTCCG
>NW_015391915.1:0-2509 GCF_001527695.2 Protobothrops mucrosquamatus | reverse complement strand
GGAAGGCCACAGGCAGCCAGTGCAGCTCGCGCAGCAGCGGCGTTACATGGGAGCGACGAGTCGCTCCCATCACCGCCCGCGCGGCCGCATTCTGGACCAACTGGAGCCTCCGAGTGCTCCTCAAGGGGAGCCCCATGTAGAGAGCATTACAGTAGTCCAGGCGGGAGGTGACAAGAGCATGAGTGACTGTGCGCAAGGTATCCCGGTCTAGAAAAGGCCGCAACTGGTGCACCAGGCGTACCCGGTAAAACGCCCCCCTGGCCACAGCCGCCAACTGGTCGTCCAGTGTCAGCCGTGGGTCCAGGAGGACCCCCAAGTTGCGAACCCTCTCCGAGGGGGCCAGGGTTTCGCCCCCTATAGTCAGCGGAATGATATAGGAAAACTTATATACATCTACTTACTTCTTAATTAGAAAGATACAGTAAGATATTTGCAGTAGAACAGAAAGGAAATAAAAGAAAAAACAGATACAAAAAATTAAGTTCTGCCATGGTGAACTGGTATCTTGCTGGCTTCTGCTTGCTAGCAAGACAGCTCTAATGAAGGGAATTAGGGCTGGATGCTAGATCAAAGTTGGTGTAATATCGCTGGAACAAAGGAGACATTGTTAAGATCAAGGTTTTACTATATTCATTGGGTGAGTTTCCACCTCCCTAAAAGGGTTAAATTTGATTTTAAATATTTTAAAAATGTATGGACCATGAAGCAAAAGGGTACTTAGCATATAGATTTTGGAAAGTTAATAATGGATTAAAGGGCCAGAAGATTTGGAATTATAGTTTTGAATTCTTTAGAAAATATTTTCTTATGGAAAAATGGAGATTGTTTTGCCTTAAAAAAAAAAAAAAGACCTGGAAGGTTGGGCACTAGAGCCAGAGGATAAAAAGAATGGATCAGAAATCCTTAGTGCGAAGTTTTGAATATCTCTATTTTGAATACCTCAAATGAGAAATCGAAACCCAGTCGCTGATAAACGTGGTAAGAATTTTTAGCATAGATATAGCAATGAAATTTGGTTTAGAGAAATGGATCACATTTCTTATAGCTGATAGCTACCTATAGTAGCAATAAATCAGGGTAAAATCACTAAAAGTAATTAGAATTGAAATGCCAAATGGCCAAACCATCAGGAGCCATCAGGATGAAGCCTAAAGTATCTGGGCATTTTACAGTTGGATAACATCAAGCATGAAAAGCTAAAAATTTAGTTACTAAAGAAATCTAATGAATAAGAAAAGTTATAAACAAAAATTTGAATGGAGAATACCATCAAAAGGTATCAACACCTGGACAATACCTGTGATGCAATACATTGCTAGAATTATTAAATGGGCAGTGGACATTTTGGACCAGAACACAAGAAAATAGATGATTATTCACTATGAGTTACACATCTGCAGTCACACCGATAGATTATACTTGCTCCACAGAAATGGAGGTTTACTTTAAGTCAAACAAACTGTCAAAGAAGAAAAGCATGCATTTGCTAATTACATAAAAGATAGCCAAGAATAAGTTTTGTGCAAATTAAAAATTGGAAACTACTGAATGTGCAAGAAACCAAATAGTACATTGAAATAATATACTAAAAACAAGAACAGAATGCTGGCAAGTATTAGATGATCAATTTCAACAAAGGATTGAGGGGAAAGTGGATAAAAGATAAAACCTGGCAATTGTTTACAATGGAACATTAAAAAAACCCTAAAGGCTTGATTTTGGCTTCTCAAGAGAAAGTTATTTGAACTAATGAAATCAAGGCCAGAACTGAAAGATTGTCAAATGATTTAAGGGCAGATTGTGCAAAGAAGTAGAAGAAACAATAGATCATATACTCAGCTTGTTCAAGATTACGACCAGCTGATTATAAACAATGAAATAACACAGTCAGCAAAATGATTCAGTGTAACATCTGTAAAAATTATCATATGCAAGTAATGAAAAAATGGTAGAATTCAAAAAGTAGACAAAAATGAGCAATTTAAAATATTGTGGGATATATTTATACAAACTGATAAGTCTTGGCTCGTAACACACCAGATTTAACTGTGGCTGAAAACTAGAAAATATGGATAGTTAATGTGGCAATACCAGAATTTAGTAGAATAGAAGACAAAGAATAGGAGTAGACCACAAAGTATCAAGGTCTGAAAATTGAAATATTCTGGCCATGGTGATCCCACTGTCTATTGGCATACTGGGTGCCATACTAAAAAAATCTTGAATGGCATTTAGAAAATATACGCATTGACAAAATTTCTATCTGTCAGTTACAAAAGGCCACACTGCTTGGATCTGCACATATACTACACTAATATATTATGATATCCTAGGTTCTTGGGAAAAAGTCAATGAGTATGAAGACCATCACCAGCTAAAGAAATAGCAACTGTGATTTCACATTTTTATACATATATAACAATAATAATACATTTCTCAATTTACCTTTTGGATTTCTCTAATCCAGCGGTTAACTCCAGATTGTAGTTGGTTGAGAAAAGTTGGGTCT
>NW_015391914.1:23259-26530 GCF_001527695.2 Protobothrops mucrosquamatus | reverse complement strand
TTTCATCATCCAAAGTTTAGGAACCCAACGCTGACCGAAAAACCTAAAAATAGCAGGATAAATTAAAAATGCCAGATTAATTACTTGGAGAGAGCATTTCATCACAATTTTTTCTTCTCAGAAAAAGGGCACAGAATAGTATCGGAAGGTCAAGATTTCTTTGACAATCATAGCAAATGCATAAGTTCAAACTGGAGGATAGTTGTGAACACAAAATATAAAATTCTCTTATGTTCATGCCATAACTCCACATAACAATGTCCAGTTCATAACTCCACAGACCATGAGCTTATCTATCTATCTATCTATCTATCTATCTATCTGTCTGTCTGTCTGTCTGTCCGTCCGTCCGTCCGTCCGTCCATCCGTCCGTCCGTCCGTCCGTCCGTCCATCTATCTATCTGTCTGTCTGTCTGTCTGTCTGTCTGTCTGTCTGTCTGTCTGTCTGTCTGTCTGTCTGTCTGTCTGTCTGTCTGTCTCGGGATTCAGCTGGTTCGCACCACTTCGACAGAACCGGTAGCTAATTTTTTATTGCCCAGGCCCAGAATGGACTTCCGGAAGCAGCATCCACACAGAGAACCGGTTGTTCACATATTTGAATTCCACCACTGTATCTGTCTGTCTGTCTGTCTGTCATCTATCAGCAACTCCATTCACTTGGAGAACCAGTCACTAAATCTCTCCATATGAATAGCAGAGTGCAGATGTATAAAACTAAATCAAATCTAATGTTTGATTTAAATTTGGCACGTAGCTTGGCTTATTTGTATATATTACCTATTCAGAAGAAAGCTGCTCCAATTTGTGGGAATTGGAATTCCATTTCATGATGGTTAAGAATCTTCACTGGTTTCTCTTGCTCAGAAGCAGCCTACAGTATATGTGTAAGATGACTTACCCTTCCCTTCCCTTCCCTAAATAGTAGCACAGGGTTTTGTAAATAGTACAAATGATGTTCTCTTTCTTTGTGTTCACAGAGGCATATTATTGGCCTTATACCCCACCTTCTAAGGCTGGGATGAGGGCAGTGAGAAACTGGACTCTCCAACACATTACTAAGACCACATAAGCAAGGGATCTTGCTACCAGTTGTCCTGCAAATTCCAGATATGAATTCTAACAGACTTTGGATGGTAGGGCTGGAATAAATAGGATAGGTATGCACATATGTAACATCGATGAAAGAGGTTGTCAGTGACAGCTAGGGAATTAGACATTTCAGTCTTCCTTGGTTAAAAACAAAACAATAACAACTGTACACCCAGCAAAGGGGGCTCTATATCAGCTACTGTACATCAGCTTTCTGGTGGACAAAGGGGATGCCTCAGGCTCCTTTTTAATTTTTTGTGACTTCTCATACTAGTGACAGGATCTGAGAAAATATAATTTAAATTTGGCTAAATGATCAGCATTATGTACTATTAAAAAAAGAGAGACTAAGGTTTTAAGAAGAGATTTGGACGAGCATTTGTCTGAAATGGTATAGGGCAGACATGTCAAATACAAGGCCCAGGGGCTGGATGCGGCCCGCAAAGTGGTTTCATGTGGCCCGCGAGCCATCATGGAAACAGTGAGGGAACGGCCCCTGCTGCCTTGGCCCTGGCCTAGGCCGGCTGGGAGCCAATGTACAATTTTGTGGTGGCCATCTATGCTGAAACGCATTCAGTCTTAGCTCCACAAGGCTGTCTGGAAACAGTGAGGAACCAGCTCCTGCTGCGTCGGCCCCAGCCCCTGGGTGCATGTTGGGGAGGTGTCACCCTTTGTGAGGAATGAAGAAATGCACCATCGCCTGGAAGTGGCCAGCAAATGGCCCTCACCTACTTCACATATCCGGCTTGATGGGCTCTGAGGGAGGGGTTTCGGCAGGCAGCGGAGCGCTCTCCTCACAGTGTTGAGAGACTGAGCCGGGCGGCGCAAATCCAAAAAGAAACGCGAGGTCGCCCAGCTCCCAGCCTGCCCGGTTTCAGCAGGCAGCAGGGCGCTCTCCTCACAGCACCAAGAGCTGAGCTGGGTGGTGTGAATCTGATGAGAAGTGCAATGCTGCCTAGCCCTCAGCTTGCCCAGTTTCAGCAGGCAGCAAGGTGCAAAGTTGGCGAGCTTCGCAGTGCCCGGCTCAACCTCTCGGCGCTGTGAGGAGAGCGCCCCGCTGCCTGCCGAAACCATGCCCACCCAATAGGCCACACCTACTCCATCCACACCCACCCAGTAGGCCACACCCACCCTGGCCACACCCACCCAGCCCCCTGAGGGCAACTGCAATGCTGATGCGGCCTCAATGAAATTGAGTTTGACACCCCTGGTATAGGGTTTCCTGCCTAAACAGGGTGTTGGACTTCACTAGAAGATCTCCAAGGTCCTTTCCAACTCTGTTATTGTTCTGTTCTGTTCCAGGCTAGGCTAGGCTGTTGTGAGCACAAAGTACAAAATTCTCTTTTGTTCATTATACTGAGCTTAGAGGATGAGCTGTATGCATAAATGATATAAATACATCAAGGATCAGTACCATATTAATTTAGTAATTCAATAATAAAAATGAATAACATTCCATTAAATATCTTTTTTTTAAAGAAACAGGTCAATGAAGTGGTGGAACCTGGCAATGTTACTATTTTTTTTCTAAAGCATAAATTAGTTGACCATATCTCCTATTTAGAGTCCTGAGTTTTTTGCTATTAAATATGAAATTGAAAAATAATTACATTATGGAATTGTTTCACTTGAGGAATTTTCTGGAGATAAGCTCTTTGATGAATCATATTTCTTGTAGGGACTTTTTGAATCTTTCAGAAAGGAAAGCAGTTTAGTTTAGATTGTGATCTCCTGCCCCCTTTTTAATAAAATTATCCAATTGGGGATATAACAGGCAAAAATAATATATTCCATGGTTATTTTTTTGTGCTGCATTCCTTAGATGACTTAAACTTGCTTTTTATAGGTCTGCGGTGGCTGGCAAGATTAGTTGATTCTTCTGTGCCTGTTCCTATATTAAGAAATGTAAAAAAAAATCAGAATAAAATATTATAGAAGGAAATGCATCTGCTCTATGGATGAGACAAAGAGCTTGAGAAATACTAAGATAATATCCCTTTTCCAGGAATCCAAAGTTCCAAAAGGGGGCAGTGTTGCTCTCTGCGAAGGTAATACTGTAGAACTTCTATACTAAAATACATTATATACATACATACATACATACACACACGTATACATATATAGGCTAAATCACATCAGTTTTGCACCAGATATCTTCTATCCATATTACATTGTTCAGCTT
>NW_015391914.1:17900-21651 GCF_001527695.2 Protobothrops mucrosquamatus | reverse complement strand
AATTGTTGAAGGACATAATCAAGACCTCCTGAGTATTACATGACAAAGTTTGATCTACCTACCGGTATATCCCTACTCATTCAAGAGCAGTATGACTCTAAAACAGGGGTGTCAAACTGCCGGCCTGTGGGCTGGATGCATCATTGCGAAACCGTGCCCACCCCATTGCCGGCAATGGCAAAAAAGTCATGATATGTCGTGACACATCACATGATGTTCCAAGTTTGACACCCCTGCTCTAAAATAACAATTTAACAACAATTTCCCAGAGCTGAAACTCATTTAAGCATAGCCATCTTCCAGAATTCAGTTTCAGGTTTTGGCTTTCTTCCAGCTCATTTTCATGTCTAGACATCACTTCAGCTTCTTCATAGACTTGCTTTATTCTGATGATGAAGTCTATAGGGATGAATAAATCTGTCTGGGTATCTCAGTCTTTTTTTTTTTTTGCATCAGTCTGAAGGATCACTTTAAAGCTCACATGAATACTTGTACACATTATTTGAGCCGTGGTGGCACAGTGGTTAGAATGCAGCATTGCAGGCAAACTCTGTTTACAGCCAGGAGTTTGATCCTGACCAGCTCAAGGTTGACTCAGCCTTCTTCCTTCCGAGGTCGGTAAAATGAGGACCCAGATTGTTGGAGCAATATGCTGACTTTGCAAACCACCCAGAGAGTGCTGTAAATATACGGCTGGGATAGTATATAAGTCTAAGTGTTATTGCTATTATTATATGCATTTCTCCTAATATTAGCATTTTGTATATCAGACATGAAGAATTTTCAGCCAATAGATCTAAAAGCTATTCCCCTTCTAGTCCCCTTCTTCCCTCTCATCTATTCATCCTTCCTGTGAATTGCACCCACAGAGTACTGAAGGTGAGCACTGGAGCCCAGCAGCACAGAGGAGAAGCTCATTGGTTAGAAATAATCTTGCTTCAGAGAATTAAGTAGGGCACAGGGCTTTCTTTCCCTCTTCTGCAGAAAGTAAAGGCTGCTATTATTTATGCAGAGACAAACTGACTTTGATAGTTCTGTACCTCCTACCTACAGAAGGGAAATAGATTGGGAGATGGAAGTGGACGGGATTTCTCCTTACATGGAATCTGAAATTATCCCTTTGTCAGGAGTGACCAATATGTGCATTTTGGGGTCCCCTTTTCATAACTAGTGGCTTCATTTTGTTGTTGTTGTTTAACCGCTAAGTCATGTCCGACTCTTCACAACCCCATAGATCAGTGGTTCTCAACCTATGGGTCGCGACCCCATTTGGGGGTCGATCGACCATTTCACGGGGGTCGCCAAGCAAGGCTGTCCACCATTTTTTTCCCCCTTTTCCGGTGGGTGCCTTACCTCCCTTGAGCTGGGCCAGCTGGTGGTCGGCCTGCTCTGTCTCTGCCGCTTGCCAGCTACGCCTCGGCCGGCGCAGGGGGGCGGAACCACGCATGCGCGGCACTCCCAGGCAGGGAAAGTCCTTGACTTACAACCGGTTGGGTAGTCCTCAACTTACGACCGGTTTAGTCCTCGACTTACGACCGGTTTAGTCCTCGACTTACGACCGGTTGGGGGTCGCGGCATTAAAAAGGTTGAGAACCACTGCCATAGATCGTAGCACCCCAAGCCCCTCTGTCCTCCTGTCTCCTGATGTGTTCATTGTGTCAATGATATTATCTAGTCATCTCATCCTCTGCAGTCCTCTTCTCTTTTTGCCTTCAGTCTTTCCCAACACTAGGGTCTTCTTCAGTGAGTTCTCTATTTTCATTTGGTATTTGAGCATCTGCTTCAGTATCTGTCCTTCCAAAGAACAGTCAGGGTTGATTTCATTTAGGATTGACTGATTTGATCTCCTTTCAGTCCAAGAGACTCTCAAGAGTCTTCTCCAATATCATAAATTGCAAGCGGTGGCTTCATAGAGATATGAATAAAAGTGGAAGGGTGGTGGTAATGGAATAAAAATCTGCAGGTCTCTAGAATTAAGCAATACATATGTGAAAGCAGAATTCTGCAAATGGGAAGCAATTTTTTATTTCATTTTTGGCAGTGGGTATCCAGCAGGGTGGTTAAAGGTATATCCAAAATCAGAGCTGATATCCTACAGAAATGTATTGGAATAATCTTTGTATCTAAGAGTGACAGGAATTGAAAATTAACCTATTCTGTGCCCCCTCCCCTTCCCAGGTTATTTGTTACTGTGAAATAATTAATACAAAATCCTGTGTCATGAGATTATCATCATCACATGGCTGCTTCCTTCAGTAAGCCTGTGTGTTTCCAAGATCAATATTATCAAATGAATTATGAGATGGGCAAGAAGCCAGAAGTACTTGGATAAATGCCCCATCTCCTCCAACTCCTACGCATATATCTTCAATCCACAGAAGCTGAAACTGTTCCTATATAAGTAGGCTCTAGACTGCTCTCTTGCTCTTAAACCTCTACAGAATTGTTTCCAACAATGGTGTCAAGACTGGAGCAAATAGGAACCATTTTATCCATAAAGTGTTGGGCCAACTAATCTTAGCAGGAGATTAAGTGTTTATTCAACATCTACATGAAGCCGCTGGGTGAGGTCATCCCCCAGACTGGGGTTCAGTATCAAAAATATGCTGATGATACTCACTTATGTTTTTGAGTATATAGTGAGGCTGTCACAATGACTCAGGATGGGGAGGAATTGTCTCCAGTACCCAGACAGATGGCTGTGAAAATTAGGGTCACTCACATTTGGGGCAATCCCAATTTTACCCTTGAATGAGGTTGCACTTTCCCATTACAAGTGGTCAATATCTGGTGATCATCTTGGACTTACTGTTTCTGCAAGCCGAATGTAGGAGATGAGCAGGCTGAGCCTGAGGGAAGGGTCAAATGCTTCATCAGTCTCGAGTCCTTTTGCCCCCACAAGAGTTCTAAATACAGCCCACCTTGAATTCCACTGACTCTTATCTACTGCTGATTTGCTTTGATTGTTAGTATTTCAGATTCTTGTAGAGAGCTTAAGCTTGCAATAAACCTATAGATTCTGGACTGGACTCTTGATTTCCAAGTGCTTAACACCCACCTGCCGCAAATGTACACCCTGCTCACATTCCACTGCAACCCCCCTCCCTGCCAACCCACACTTGCACAGGTGCACTCTGTACTACTTACCTGCCTGCCAACCAGCCTGCTTGTAAGGCATCTGAGACTTAGGTTTTAGGTTTTATTAAATTTATACCCCGCCCTTCTCCTGGCGGACTCAGGGCGGCTTACAGCAAGTTAAAAAACAGACAAACCATACAAAATACTAAGTTTAAAATACAATTAAAATGAAATATTGATTTTTGCCGTTTCTTTTTAAAATTATGTTAAAAACCATATTAAAATCAAATTAAAATCAAATTAAAATATCCCTTAGGCCAGTCCCGCTAGCTGGAATAGCCATGTCTTGAGGGCGCGGCGGAAGGAGGGGAGATCCGGAATGACCCGGATCTCTGGGGGTAATTCGTTCCATAGGGAGGGGGCTCCAACAGAGAAGGCCCTCCCCCTGGGGGTCGCCAGCCGGCACTGTCTGAATGACGGCACCCTGAGGAGACCCTCTCTGTGGGAGCGTATCGGCCGATGAGAGGTAATCTGTGGCAGAAAGCGGTCTCGGAGATAACCAGGTCCGATGCCATGGCGCGCTTTAAAGATGATAATCAACACCTTGAAGCGCACCCGAAAAGCCACCGGTAGCCAGTGCAGTTCGCGCAGCAGCGGCGTTACATGGGAGCGA
>NW_015391914.1:8861-17203 GCF_001527695.2 Protobothrops mucrosquamatus | reverse complement strand
GCTTCTTAAGGAGGGGCCTCACCACCGCCTCCTTCAAGGCTACGGGGAAGACACCCTCCCATAAAGAAGCGTTTATAATTCCCTGGAGCCAGGCTCGTGTACCCTCCCGGGCAGCCAGTACCAGCCAGGAGGGGCACGGATCCAATAAACATGTGGTTGCATTCAGCCTCCCCAGGATCCTGTCCACGTCCTCGGGGGCTTGTGACTTCCTGCCAGCTTTCCCATTAACTTTGCTTGAAGGAAGTCGGCAGGAAATATCAAGTTGTAGTCACATGCATTCCCCACTTAATGACTTGCAATTCTTAATAACAGGGACTCCAGGGTTTGTCATCGCTAAGCAACATAGCCACATGATGTTGTGCTTTATATCTACTGAACATCACTTAGTGACAGAAATTCCAGTCCCAATTATTGTAGTTAATCAAGGATTATCTGTAATATTAGGGCTTCAAAGAACTATTAGGCACTTCATTTGGCAGCTTCCTGAGAATATTTAGGAATCTGTTGGATTTCCCTGATGTCTGAGAGTGGATCATCTAGTTAAGGTTTCAAAGAGTAACCAACTTTCCAAGAGTACAATCCATGTTAATCCATGATCTCAAATACTTGCTCAAGTGTAATTTAGGCTACCGTATCTGAGCTGGAAAACTTCAGCTGAACTCTAGTAGAGTAGGCAGAAGATATAGAACACTATCTTTTTACTGCCACCCACTGTTTGGGGTTTTTTCCTCCATTCTGTAATTCCCATTATTTTTGTCAGGGAATTGTACAGCAAGTGTCCAAATGGAGTCAGAGACGCTGACATGAACTTGTAGATTTATATAAATAAATATATTTAACATCTATATTTACTGCAGAGAGTTAGGCACATCACTACATGATGAGGTAAATTATCAGGTAAATCACAGAACAGCATACAGAAAACACAGAAGAAAAAGGTGGGGGGGAAAGGGAAACGCCCCCTTCTCACCCAGCAACCAATCATAATAATAATAAAGTTGGAAGGGACCTTGGAGGTCATCGAGTCCAACTCCTGCCTCATGCAGGAGCCCACACTCTCCAACCAATCAAGTACAACTGTGTGTTCTGGCCCATTACAAACTTTAGTGTTCCAGCTATTAAATATCTTAACAATTTTGCTGACTGTTGTGACTGGATTCCTGGAAATCAAGTCATTTGGCACCAGATGCCTCCCACAGATCCAGGATAGTGCCTGTAAACTGGAATGTCTGGTCACCCTTACTTTAAAGCAGGGATGTCAAACTGCCGGCCCGCAGGCCGGGTGCATCATGCCAAAACCGCGCCCACCTCATTGCCGGCAACGGAAAAAAGCCACGATACATCACGACACGTTACGTGACGTTGCGAGTTTGACACCCCTGCTTTAAAGGGATCCTTCTGCTCCCACAGAAAGCAAGAGAATGTTGCCTCATCAGGAAAAGAAACTGAATGAGTCAGAATAACAGAGTTGGAAGGGACCTTAGAGGTCTTCTAGTCCAGCCCATTGCTCAGACAGGAAATCCTATACCATTTCAGACAAATGGTTATCCAATCTCTTCTTAAAAACTTCCAGTGATGGAACTCCCACAATGTTTGGAGGCAAGCTGTTTCACTAATTAATTGCTCTAACTGTCAGGAAATTTCTCCTTAGTTCTAGGTTGCTTCTGTCCTTGATTAGTTTCCATCCGTTGCTTCTTGTCTTGCCTTCAGGTGCTTTGGAGAATAGATTGACTTCCTTTTCTTTGTGGCAATCCCTTAGATATTGGAACACTGCTATCATATCACCCCCTAGTCCTTCTTTTCATTAAACTAGTCAGATGAGTCCAGATGTTCTTCCCTGTACTGCCTCTATCTCATTTACATTGTGTTCTCTTTATGCTGTTCTGATATCATAGCATCATCAGTGGGAAGATTCTGCTGCCAATATATTCCAGGACATCTGTGTTGCCGCCCTTCCCGGTAGCTTTTTGGTCATAACTGCAGCATTTCCCATATTTGTTGGAACAGTAAGGCTGTCCTCCAAACCTCCAAGTTCCTTAGCAAGTAAATCTTCCAGGTATGATTAGGCTATTAGTCACTCAGTGCTTATTTTAGTCAGGCTTATAGCTAAACATCTCTTTCTAACAGAACAATCTGCTTGGATCCTGGGGTTAGTTGTTGACATACAAAATTTAAACATCTGACTGCAGAAATGGCCATAGACCATTTCTCTGATGGTAATTTCTAGAGTCTGTGATGTGATCATGGAAATTGCAGTAGATATGTTTATACACAGCATGGGCACCTAACCACAATCCATCAGTGTAAAATACAGTGTGTGAGCTGGTTGTTGGTACATGAGGATCTATGGGGGGTACCTTTATTTCTGCTTGACAACAGAACCCCCCCCTCTATTTTCATGTTTTGCTTCCTAGATGAAGCTAAATTAATTGTAGAGAAGGCAAACAACAAAGAAATATTTGATCTGCTGTAGATCTTTTTCTGGGGTATTTAATGAAACTACTAATATCAGCCTCCATAGGGCAAAGACATTTGCTGCTGATCTTCTTGAAAGCATCATCTTAATGGCTATGTGGAGTAATGTAGACCAATGATAACTTGTTCTAATATGCTGCATCAAGATTTGAGAGTATCAGGACTAAACATTTCTCAGTCCTGGGCCAATTGCTATCTCATACTCACAAGGTGGCGAGGAGGATAAAACGGGAGAAAGTCATGTATGCTACTTGCATTCCTGGAAGAAATATGGGTTATGTTTTATCAACATGGAGAATCTGCAGGATCTGATTTATTACATTTTTGTCCTGTCTTTATTACTAAATAAATAACTAAAATAAATAATTAAAATTGGCGCCCATTCTTAATACCCCTTCTTCCTCCTCTTTTCCCCACAACAACCCTGTGAGGTGGGTTATGCTGAGAGAGAGAGAGATTGGTTCAAAGTCACCAGCCAGGTTTCATGCCTGGGACTAGAACTTATGGTCCCCTGGATTCTAGGCCAATAATCTTAACCACTGCACCAAACTGGCTTAGCTGCGCATGACAATATATTTAAGATAAATCTTAATACATAAATAAACTTCATCAAAAGCAGCAATATGCCATCACAATGTAAGCTCTGCCATTTCACACGTCTTATAAAGACAAAAAGGGGGGAGCTTGGATCAGAATGAGACAGCACTGCTTTCATCATTTGACCCCTTACTTGAGATTCCCTCTGACATTTATCTATGAGGGCCACATCTATCAATAAACATGATATCCTTGCCATATATTCAGCTATCAATCCTGTCATCTCCAGCCATCTTCTCATTGCCTATTTTTTAATCATTTATTACCTGTGGCAATTATACATCATCTGTAACCAGAGATATACATATTCTTCATGAAAGTTGTTATAATCAAAGTAAACATGGACAAATATTTACTTCCTCCTAGGGTCTATTTTTCTTTTTAGGACTGGAACAACACTAACTTGAGATTGGTATCATTTGACAGCCAAAAGAAAATTCAGAGAGACAGCCTGAATTTCCCTTGAAGCTCACATCTAAAATAATTTCCCTTTCTGTAAATATTAGTGCCTGATAGGATATTTTGAGAGCACCTCAAGAGACACTAATTCCCGGTGCTGTGTAGCTGAGAAACTTCTACAAAACTAGTTCTCTCTGTATATATTTGACTGCAAATCCTATCAGGCTGAGCCATGACGCCACCAATCTCCTGGTTGGGAAAGACAGATTTAAAATAATAGATATATGAATGTTTTATCTAAATAAGGCTCCTACAACAATTTTCAGGACATAATATCTCCTTCCTATCCAATAGGATTCTAATCCTAATTGTATACATAATTGGGGTGGAGAAAGAGCCTGATGTCAACGCTGCAAATACTGTATATTCTTGCTTTGACAATATGCAGAACTGTCTGGTATTTATATAGTTAAACCAGCAACTGGGAAAGAGGGAGGAGCATAAGGATAGCCTGGGAGAAAGAAACAGGAAGTAAATCACATCTTCCAAGTTGATTGGAAGATGTGAACCATGACCCTACAATAAGGGAGTGGGAAATGCTTGGAATGTATATGCATAACGGAAGAGAAGCCAGACCTAAGCATTTCCACCATGTTGTACTGACGTCTCTGTAACATTAATAAATGCTTTTAGGAACAAATATGCCTGAAAGTCCTTTTAAGTGTTTCGTTAATCAGACACATGACATCTATATTAAAGGATCTGTTGAATGATCTAGAAATCAGAGATCACATACAGCCCTTTAAGAAAAGGGCTTGGGGTTTGTTAGTCAGCCAGCCAATTTATTACAGTTTTAGACCAGTACACGCAAGGTATCCATGAATGTGCTGTGAATATTTATAAATCTATCTTAAAAGACAGTAAATAAAATTTAATACAAAATTAAATACATTTATAAGACAGCCTGACAGAATTTGTGAGCGATGTCCAAAAGAAGCGATTTATGTCTAGGTTATAAACATAAAGATTATAAAGAAATATCTAAAATTATATAAAATGTGATAACATTGAAAATTACAAAAATGTGAAGTTTTGTTTGTTAGGATCAGAACATAGATGCCATGCCTTTAGCAATAGAGATGTCTGGGTGGCGTGGAGTTAAAAATTAACATGGAGGCCACAGTCATGTAGTCATGTAGTTTTATTTCGACAGATATACCTCTGTGGATGTACTATTTAGTAGTTACAGGTAGTCCTCGATTTACAACCACAACTGAGACCAGAATTTCTGTTGTTAAGTAAGGCAGTTGTTAAATGAGTTGTTCCCAATTTTACAACCTACTTTACCATAGTTGTTAAGTGAATCATAGTTGTTAAGTGAATTGAGTGGTTGTTAAGCAAATCCTGCTTCCCCTATTAACTTCGCTTGCTGGAAGATAACTGAGAAGGTCACAAATGGCAATCACATGATCCTGGGATTCTGTATCCTTTATAAATACATGCCAGTTGCCAAATTTTGATCACATTACTGTGACGATTGTGTGATGGTTGTAAGTGCGAGAACCTGTTGTAAGTCCCTTTTTTCAGTGTTGTTATAACTTTGAATAGTCACTAAACGAATGGTGGTAAGTTGAGGACTATCTGTACTTAGGAAATAAATTTCTGCTCTGATGTACCCAGCTGCACCTTCCATGTTTTCACATCTTGTCTCTGCTATCCAGCTACTAAAGATATTCTTGTCTCTCCTGTTTCTGAATGTTGTAGAGCCTTTAATGCCACATGTGACTTCAGAACCCAAATTCATGTTTATATGTTATACTTGGTGAGAAACATGATTATACTGGGTGTCTGAGTCCTGTAATGGTGCTTCATAATTTTATTCCTAAAATCAGTGTTTCTCAGGCTTAGCAACTTTAAGCTGTAGGAGATGACCAGGCTGAGCCTGAGGGGTGTGTGTCAAACATGTCATCAGTCGTGAGTCCCTGCATCCCACAAGAGATCTACAGTAGATCCAGCCCACCTTGAATTCCTTTCTTAACTCCTGCTAATTTCCTTTGACTGTTAGTAGTTCAGTTTCTTGTAGAGAGCTTAAGCTTGCAATAAATATTGATATTCATCTGAACTGCCTGAATCTCCTGATTTCTCCTGTGTGGACTTCCATTCCCAGAATTCCTAGCCAGCCATGTTAACTGAGGGGTTCTGGGAATGGAAGTCCACACTGCTTAAAATTACTGAGCTTGAGAAACATTTCCTTAGATTAATAATAGATCTCTATGTTCCTTTTTTCCTTTAGTGCAGGCTCAAAACTTTTGCTATTCAAAATGGCAGCAAGGGGTGATACTCCCAAGGGACCAGCTTCGGAAAGTTTAATCCCTATTAGGGGGAAATTCAGGCCAACAAAAGAGAGCTTAAATTTGCCTACCAAAGATAACAAACATTTGCACATAACAGCTGTAAATATATGCATAATTATAATAAAGACTCCTGGAGGTGTAGCGGTTAAAGTAGTATTGCAGGCTAACTCTGTGCACAGCCTGGAGTTTGATTCTGACTGGCTCAAAGTTAACTCAACCTTCCATCCTTTTGAGGTAAGTAAAATGAGGACCCAAATTGTGGGGGGCAATATGCAATTAAGGTTTCTACATTGTACACTGTCCAGGGAGTGCTGTAAAACGCTATTGAGCAGTATATAAACCTAAATGCTATTGCTAAAGAGTAATATTGTACATCTTATTGGAGAGAACATGGGTAGGTGATCCATGTTCAGTTGCTAACTGCTAATCCAGTGGTGGCGAACCTATGGCACGAGTGCCAGAGGTGACACTCAGAGCCCCCTCTGTGGGCACGCATGCCCTCACCCCAGCCCTGCCTCTCCCCGCAGCCCCCTCCTCACCAGCAGCCCCCCTGGAGGAGAGTCACCCCCGGGTGCGGTCTGCACGGAGCAGCACAGCCAAGCACATGGCAGCTGGGCAGCAGATGATGCTGTGGGGCACGGGCAGAAGTCGTGGCCACCACGGCGCTGCAGGGCCACCAGGGCGATCTGCGGCGGGCCGTGGATGGCTCTGAGGGTGGGTGGGGGTGAGGGTGGAGCAGGGCTGGGGGCGGGCCGGGGGCAGGTCGGTTTTGGGGCACTCGGTCTCTAAAAGGTTTACCGTCTAATCTCTCTTCTCATAGTTCTTTTTCTTTAAATGAGGTATGGATGCAATATTTTTTTAAACAAAGGATGCTTTCAAATGGAGGAGAGTCCAAAACAAAGCTAATTCCTACCTTCTTCCTCACTTTCTTCTCTCTGGGCATGTATTTCTCTAGATTTTAGGGGAGCCCACTCCTGTTTTCTCTTCCCAAAAAACTGTCTTCCTTGGGATATTTCATTGCCATTTTTTTTTTACAATTCATTGCTTAAAAGGACTTAATATGTAGATATGGCATCTATGAAGACCACACAGCAGATGGTAGCCACTTGTGGCATTTGTCTATCACCTGGTTAATGTATCTCTGCCAGTTTGGCACAGTAGCAGCAGAAAGACCTTTAGGTCTTCTGGCCGTGGGTTGTATAGAAGACAGATCTGGCTAACGAAGTATACTAGGCTAAGTCCTTGCAGGTTTCTAATATGAATCAACTATTCATGATCATATGATCCCAAAGGTGCTTTTTTAAAAGGCAACGGGACTTCCTTATTTTTTCCTTGAAGACGTTTCGTTTCTCATCCAAGAAGTTTCTTCAGTTCACTTCTCCAGTTGCCTTTTGAAAAAGCACCTTTGGGCAACTATGACTTGGATGACTGAGAATCTCCATAAACATATGACCCTGCTCTTTTTCACTCTTAGCCTTGGCCCATATTAATTTTATGCTGAGCGTTATAAAACCATTTTGGTTAACTCCAGCAAATGATGAAAAAGATGGAAATTGCTCAGTTTATATTTCAAGGTGCTTATTCTACATTTCTACCATCCCCTTTCCTTTTTTTTTTTTTTTAATAAAAGCATACTTTTTCAGATTTTTCTTTTAATTGTCATGCTGAAAGCATTTGAAAGACAAACAGCAAGGTGGCTGTTATTTTAAATGCCTATTGCCTTTGTCTCCCCAACATTCTGTTTTTTTAGTGCTGTGAATGGCATAGTATGGAGTCAGCCTATTAAACGGCCTTTTATGCAAGGAAATTCTGATTCCTCCTGTGATAATTCTGTTGCTTACTGTGTTCTTCCAATACGCCTGGTATTCCCTGGCCTAAATGATCATTTCTTGAACAAATTCATACTTTTATTAATCAAAATATAGAGAAAACAGAAGCCCCCCTATTTCATGATATTTGCTAATGCACGGTTAATTATCACATCTCCCTTTCTATAATTCATTTTACAGGGAGACCTCCTGCAGGTTACATACTCACAGTTTATGAAGCAAAATAACCTCACTGTGGATTAGGACTCTTTCACTGCTGGTCACACAGTTAGGACTGCTAGGCCTTCTCCTTTCACCTTGCTCATTCGAACAAGGCCTTATTTTTGTATGGGTCCTCAGCAAGACTGTAGCAGGGTTGTTCAACCTCTCCCAGACCTAATTAGAGCAGCAATGCAAGCATTCATAATGATTCGTGTCCTGAGTTGGAAGAAGTAGCTGAAGGGCCATGGTAGCTTCCTGGCAGACAGTCCTGGTCACACTAAGGCCAGGCTTGTGGCTTGGTCTATTAAGTGACTGTTGAAATGTGTGGACTCGGCTGCGGAATTACGTGTCAAGATGACAACAAGCTGGCATGCTTCATGGAGAGTCACAGCAAATGGGCCCATTTAGATTTTTATTAGGAGATCAGAGTGATGAAAAATGGAAAAAAGGGCCAATCTCCAGAGCTGTCACTGTTTTGATGGGTATA
>NW_015391914.1:0-7062 GCF_001527695.2 Protobothrops mucrosquamatus | reverse complement strand
GGTTTTCCGATTGTGCATTGTTTCAAATTAGCACACTGGTGTATAAGCGTGCTTGGGAGTATTAATATCACATGGCATCAGTAAGGCAATAAAGTTAATGCCAGCTGCACCATACTGGAGAGAGCTTTTCAGGAGGAGCTACTACTGAGAAGGCCTTGTCCTAGACCAGGGGTAGGCAACGTTGGCTCTTTTATGATTCATGGACTTCAACTCCCAGAATTCCTGAGCCAGCATGGCTCAGCTTGGAAACCTCTCCCTTTCCCCTCAGCATGGCTGGCTCAGGAATTCTGGGAGTTGAAGTCCACAAGTCATAAAAGAGCCAACGTTGCCTCCCCTGTCCCAGACACTATTCACCGCAGCTCAAAATTGGAGGGCACCAGCCTCCCCATGCCTTTCATGAGATGAGATGCTTTTTTTGAAATTTCAACTCTTACCTCTACTGTTGAAGAGGAAAATTGCCTTCTCATTCAATTTTCATAATGTTTCAACCAATTTGGGGGGGGGGGGATGGAACAGGTGGTAGAATGCACAAACACATTTACACACAAACACACTCACATACATACACACTACAGCCCATTTAGCATTTGCCTCCTAATTCTGAAAATAATTTAAAGTCCTCTGGTAGCCCTTGAGTCATAATTTAAGACCCTGTGGTTTAAGAAAAAAGGGGCCACTGTTATTTTGCTGAGTAAAAAGACAGGCTTTTATGTACTTTAATTGCATTACGTGTTGGAGGTTAATAAGTGAATTATGAGTTTTGGAAGCTGACAAGAATGATTACACCCAAAGTCTCACTTGGGACATGATTTTGCTTGAAAGTCTGAGCAAACAGTAGCTTTAGACTCAGAACCACCACCACCCCCTACCCTGCAAAGTATTCTATTTTTGTTTTTAAAAATATTCACTAAAAAACTTGACTGACATATCTTAATGGAAGGCTGAATGAATGCATGCAGAATAAAAGATTTATGATCCTGCCTCTAAAGCAATGCACCCAGCATTTATAAAACTATTCCATCAGAAAACAGATTATTGTAAGAGGAAAAAATGTGCTGATCATATTCATGCCTACACATGTATGTAGGGGAGTGTCACATCTCATCAAACATTTGTCTGCCCTGACTCCATTTCAGTGAATGCCACTCATGGAGTAGGGAACTGCTGAATATAATATTGTCCCATGATTTTCTAAAAAAGAGAGAAGCAAACACTATACATTGTGGGGAATGAAAGACGTGCTTGTGTGCTTCATAATTTGTTGTTAAATCTTTGAGACTCCCTAGTTTGGTTCCTCCACTCTGGCTCAGCTCTGAACTGCTGGTTTCCTACTCCTGGCTCACTTCTGATAACTATTTCTCAGTCTTTTCCCAAAGAATGCTTAGAAGAATCAGTCTTAGAGTCATTGAGAGAGGTAATTCCAGAAATAGAGTTCAGAGTTCATACAATTTCCAACTTCCCAAATGCACCTAACTATCCTAGCAAAGTTTTGACTCAGAGATTCTATACAATATGAACACAGGATTGGCTTCCTAGCACAAGAAGACTATCAAGAATTAGATTTGCCAAAATTCAATGGGGCAGGCAGCAGTGTCAGTCAGCGGTTACATTCTGTAACTCTTACTATTAACAGAATTACTATTCTGTGGTAATAAGCCAGAATCTTTCAGGAATACCAGGGACCAATACGTGCTCTGATCAATTCGGTGGATTTGGTTAACAAACTCATATGGAAACATTTATGGTGCCTTTGTTATATTGAAGGTGAAAGAAGAGCTTTGTATCTATGTGGGAGCACTCTAAGGGAATCTAACCTGAGCAAGGTGCACTGAAGCAGGTCTTGTAGTTATAAGAGAAAAAGTAAATTAAAGGGAAAAAAATCAGGAAAAGCAAAGCCTAGTTCCTGGCTAACTGCATCCTAACAGAAGGAGAGTCAGAGAGCATGTGTTCTCTATGTGTGAATCTGGCAAGGAAGGCTGAAGGAAGTGAACGAGGTCTTAGACAAGGAGTAGGCAGAGGAACAAAGAGGGGAGACTGCATCCCTAACTATTTGTTCCTCCCTCACTTTATATGGTCATTTCATGCTAAAGAGTTGATGGTGCTGAATTCACATTACCAACATGCTTTTCATAAACTTCTGTATGAACCAGGGACCCTGGTTTAGTCCTCTTAAACAGACCAGATTCTATAATGAAGAACAGAAAACCAACTCCACTATTGAGTTTGGCTTGTCTCTGAATCCTCTGTCTCAGTAATCAAATCACGGAAGGACCCATCCAATGTTGTTAGGAGAGGGAACCAGCTGGCATGATAGGCACCCTCTCACTACTGCATACTATTGTGTAGTGCTAATAATGACATTAGGTGAACCTGTTTTACAGATACACTATATAGATAGAATTACAGACATGTACTTTTAAGAAATATAATTGCTGCAGTGGTGGCCAAATTAACTGCTTTAACCAAAGAAAATAATACATCCAGTTTCATTTCTACTTGAAAACTTCTTCTAGATATTGTGCTTGGGACAGAAAAAAATGAAACTGGCTTTGGGATTTGCTGATTGGATAAGTTTGTTGTTATAGAAATTAGTAGCATATACTAAATTAACATATACTAAGTATGGAAAAGTAAAAAATTGAGGCTGTAATGTTAGTACCTTTATTCTACTGCGCTGAAAAGACTTGGAAGTGAATGCTCTTCTTTCTTTTTTTTCCCCCTTCGCCCACACTTCTCTCTTCCCCTTCCTCTTTCCCCACTTTCTTTATATTTTGATAAGTTTAATAAAATTATATATTGAAAAAAGAAATACACGTTTGCCCCATAGTTCTTGTTATACATCTTAAATAATAACGTATACACTGATAAACAAACTAAGATTACTCTTTGACTATCTTACAAAACAGTGCTATCAAAAGCAGTATTTTCTTAATTCAGACTCCTTGTAGCTTTTTTATTCATGTGCCATGGATAAGAGAGGGCAGCAGTTATTTAAGCAGTACTCTAAAAGCAAGTGTTATTTCTAGGAAGGCAATCAAATAGCATTCTTGAAAATCAGTTACCATTTAACTGGATGCCTAACACAAGTCCAATTTCTCAAAAGAGTTGACAGCTGAAAGATACTAAGAGAGACAGATTATCAGTTTAATCTAATCTTCTTGTTTGATTAAGATTCCAGCATCGTTATTCTTTGTGGTCATCAGGAAGATATTCATCTAACTTTAATGGCCCTTTATAGGAGAATTTTAAAAAGACATTGGCGTGGATGAACATAGATCAATAGGTAATGTCTAATAATTATTACATAACACATCAGTGGCTAAACCACATACATAAATACCATCATTTTGAGGAAAGCGGCTTTTGGAAAGCAGCTTTTTGTAAAGCAAAAGTGTAGAAAATAAAAACAACCAATCAAATAAAAAAGCAAGAGATAAGAAAAGGAAATACAGCTAAATCTAATTTCAGCTAACACTATGCCTGCCCATAGCTTTCTGAGTTGTTCTCCCTTCAGATCATTCAATGTCACCAAACCACTTTAGTATACTTCTGTACAGGTAGTCCTTGACTTACAACAGTTCATTTAGTAACCATACAAAGTTACAACGGCACTGAAAAAATGTGACTTATGAACGTTTTTTCACACGTACGACCATTGTGGCATCCCCATGATTATGTGATTAAAATTCAGAGGCTTGGCAACTGGTTCATATTTATGACTGTTGCAGTGTCCCAAGGTCATGTGATCACCTTTTGCAACCTTCTGACAAGCAAAGTCAATGGGGAAGCCAGATTCACTTAACAACCGGCTTACTAATTTATCAACTGCAGCGATTCACTTAACAACTGTATCAAGAAAGGTTGTAAAATGGGGCAAAACTCACTTAACAAATGTCTCACTTAACAACAGAAATTTTGGGCTCAATTGTGGTTGTAAGTCAAGGACTACCTGTACTGATCACTTACTTTTGTATGCATTCATTCAGCATCTATCTATTCCAGTGGTTCTCAACCTTTTTAATGCCGCGACCCCCAACCGGTCGTAAGTCAAGGACTAAACCGGTCATAAGTCGAGGACTAAACCGGTTGTAAGTCGAGGACTACCCAACCGGTCATAAGTCGAGGACTTTCCCTGCCCGGGAGCGCCGCACATGCGTGGTTCCGCCCCCTGCGCCGGCCGAGGTGTAGCTGGCAAGCGGCAGAGACGGAGCAGGCTGACCACCAGCTGGCCCAGCTCAAGGGAGGTAAAGGGGAAAAAAATGGTGGACAGCCTTGCTTGGCGACCCCCGTGAAATGGTCGATCGACCCCAAATGGGGTCGCGACCCATAGGTTGAGAACCGCTGATCTATTCTTTAACCTATTTCTTTATGTTTTACTATGCACACTTAATTATTCTGTTGCTCTGCATTCTAGTTATTTTTGTATTCTTCCTGACATAGCCCAACTCTTACTATAATATAGTGGGCAAGGTTATAACCATTTTTGTTTCTTTCCATAAACAATCATTGCCGACAACAGATTCCACATATTATCCATTACTTTTCTTTAAGTATTTACATTTCTTAAAATTTCTCCATCCATTTTTTCACATTTAGTAAACATTCTACTAAGGCACACAAATGAATCTATCTAGTTTTTTCCCCCAATTTAGTTATAATTTGAAATTGTCTATTTCATTTTCTGTGCCAAATGCAATTACCTTGATTTTTGATATATTAATTTTCAGGTCCATGCTCCTATGTAACATTTGGCACAAATTACTCTAGTTTTTAGCCAGCAAAATGGCATCATCTTCACTAAAAAATATCTGTTATGTATTTCCTGCTTCCTGCTTAATCAGTTCTCAAAGCTAATTTCACTCCGGCAGATTGCACAAGATCATCACCCCAAAAATAGTAAGTGAGCTGAAGGAAATTTGAGAGGATATTCATATATGCCGTTTTAGGAACTTCCCACCCCCCATCCTCCAAAAAATCTGGCAACTTATGAGAGTTAAACCAAGAGTCAAAGGTTCTCAGAGCAGAAATATCAGTTATGTCAAGAACTCATCTTCAAGGCTTTATTTATTAAATTTACAATCATAGACCAAAAAAATAAGAAATTAGATGCAACACATAAAACAGTGGGTAGGTTGGAAAATGAATGTAAAAAGTAAAGAAAGGGAAAAAAAATAAAAGAAGGAAAACAATCCCAATGGGTCACAATATCTAAGCAAATCCTGATATAACTAATCATTAAAGCTACATGCCAAGGCTTTCTCCAAAACCGAGCTGAGTGAAATAGATATGGGAGGTAGTATTTCCAAGGGGCAGATGGTCCAATCTGAAGATAAAGATCTAAACATTTTGAAGACCTTTTTGAAGATAAGCTTCATCTATCACTGAAAGGGGAAGAAAATACCTGGCATTGTAAGGATGGCAAGGAATCAGAATTGTTGGAAGACAGAAATAGAAAACAGTGATTCTGTGCCATCACCAGGGAGTGCAAAAGTTATGTTCAAATCATTAAGAAATGAAGGTCAAACTGCAACAAGGAAATGTTAACATATTAACATGTTAATGTTAACATCGTTAGTACCATAGGCCACCTCCAGTCATGTCCATTGAGTCAAGCCTTGAAAAATTGTCTAGGTAGGTAGCAATTGTCAGAGATTTTTTTTCTCACAATTATACACATAAATTATTGTTTCCAATATATATATATAATCCCTAATTATGCTAAAAATGCAAATCCTGGGTAAATCCATATCATAGAAATAAAATAGTCCGAGCATCAGCATAATATTAAAACAAAAACTGTTTAATATAAAAGCTAAAGCTGAGCTTTCATCGGCCAGCACTACCGACATCATCAGAGCATAATGCAAGATTGCTGGGAGTCCTTTTTATACTCTTTTGATCCAAGGAAAAGAAAACAGCAACCCCGGAAAGCACCAGTATGGTAAGAGATGTGTGCCCTTTAAGAACAAACCAAGTAGAGAAAACGGACGGACCGATAAGATCAAAGAGCCGGGCGCAGAGCTTATTAATTGCAGACTTCATATCTAGTTGCTCCCTAAACAGGTGAGTGTAGGATGAGGGACATAGTGATCCAGATGGCTGCTTGAGTGGATCCAAAATTGTTCCTGTCATGTGACAATCATAACTTTTCTTTAAAAACTGGATGAATAATGCTACTGCTTTTATGCAATCATTTCTATTATAGAGCGGTTACTTTGTTCTCAAGTCAGTGGTTTTCTAACTTACATGAGTCCAGCAGCATTGTTGTAAACAAGGTTATATTATTTTCCTGTGAAAAAATGGCTGTCTCGATTTTCACTTCATATTAAGGTAAGAAAAATTCCCACAGGGAGGAATTATGTCCAATGGTGATTTGATCTTTGAAGAATATATTTTTCCCAAGCTCTGAAAATATCTCCTATTCCCAAAGCCAATTTTACCATCACAATAAGCCCTAATAGCAGAATAATGTTTAAAGTAACAATTTTTTTAAAAGCAGGCAGCTGTTTGTAATTTAACACTATTAGTCCACAAGGCAATTATTCATTGCCTGTAGGCTTTTCTGAAGAAACAGTTTTTTGTAACTATACATTGGAAGGACCATTTCAAAAGCAGCAAAATAAAATCTCTCTTGGAAGAGAAAATCCGAATTTAAGATGAAGCCAAAATGGTTTTGTCTAAAAAATAAAAAAATAAAAGGACAGAGCATTAAACAATTTCCAATGTCACATCAGATGATAAATCAATCTATATATAATATTTTTATGTGATGACAAGCTCTGAATTATTGAAACTGCATATCCTGTTATTCTGAGTAATATCCAGTGGGTATTTCTCACAATTAACGTGCTTCCTCAAAGTTGGGAGCCCATCAACATCAGTGGCAAATTTATTTTCCTTAGATATTAAATTCATATTTCTTAGATATGGATAGTGGAGAGCTGGGGAAAACTGTTCCAGTGGTGGATGAGGCAAAATCCTTCAAGGAAGGTACAGAAGATTTTGGTGAAAGTGCCTTAAAAATTCTCAGGATTCTGGCTTAAAAACAATTAATGGATAAAT
>NW_015391913.1:20366-22620 GCF_001527695.2 Protobothrops mucrosquamatus | reverse complement strand
TTATTATTATTATTATTATTATTATTATTATTATTATTATTATTATTATTATTATTATTATTATTATTATTATTATTATTATTATTATCATCACTAAGTCACTTGAGTAAACGACTTCAAACTGGACTCTAAAACCCTCAACTATGGGCCCTCCAAAAACAATCAGATTTGTAATTTGTAATGTGCCCTAAGATCATTAACTATAGAAGAGAAAAAAATTCATACCAATTGTATTTTATTAATTTAATCTAAGGTTTACAGGAAAACGTAATACAGTTTGTTTTACTTTTTCCCAGCCCCTATTCACCCCACAGCAAAGCAGAATTTGGCAGCTTCTTGGGAGAAAAGCTTGTACATTTATAAGCCTTCTCACCGCTGTGGCTCTTTTGATGAAAAGGAAACTCTCCCTCTGAAGCTCTTTCCATGCTATCTACATTTACATAAGATAACTTTTATTGTCATTTTTATACTGTGGGCACAATGGCACACATCAAAAATGAAATTTAGTTGCCCGCTCTCAAAGTGAAACACATACATGACACACACCTAAACATACTATGAACAACATATACGTGGATTTTTGGTGAGGATTCTGTGGCATAAAGACACTTTGATTGAAAAATACTTTCTCGTTCCTATTGCCCATCTCTTATCCCTATTTTACACAGTAGAAACAAATCGAGTTCAATTATTTTCATGTCCAAAAAGAAGTAACAGTTTTGTGTTTTGCGGCATACTCAGATGTAGAAAATGTCTCCCACGCATCCGTGGAGTGCTTATCCTAACTATTTCTGGGCCCAGTTTCCAAAATTCCCTTTCCTTTGCTGATACTTTAGTTTTATGGTAGCACACTTTAAGTTCTCTCTTTACTCTTATTTTGGAGCCAACATGAGAGATAGTAAGGAAAGATCACAACATAGTTAGGACACAGAACCTACGAGTTGCATCTTCTGCTTCAGCATCACTATAACCCCAGTCTCCTTATGGTTTTCTTTCTCAGCTATTACTTACACAAAGTGAAGCAGGTTGGAAAGGTGAATAGTGACAAGATTAAGGAAAGGAAAGCTCCAACTATAATAGGGGATTCAGAACCAATTGCATTTTTACATGCAACTCTGCTCTAGTGAATATATTCATCATTTCTTGAAATGGAAGAGATCAACCCCGACTGCTCTTTAGAAGGCCAGATCCTGAAGCTGAAACTCAAATACTTTGGCCACCTAATGAGAAGGAAGGACTCACTGGAGAAGGGCCTAATGCTGGGAAAGATCGAGGGCAAGAGAAGAAGGGGACGACAGAGGATGAGGTGGCTGGATGGAGTCACTGAAGCAGTAGGCGTGAACTTAAATGGACTCCAGAAGATGGTAGAGGACAGGAAGACCTGGAGGAACGTTGTCCATGGGGTCGCGATGGATCAGACACTACTTCGCAATTAACAACAATCACTTAAATATTGACATCTATACATCACTTTCAGGCCAATTAATGCCCTTAATCTCCACTGGTTCTCATTTTTGACTTAGATACTCATTTTTGACTTAGATACCTACTTAGCTAAAAGCATAAGAAAGCCTTCACCTTGTCTTATTTGGATCATATCGAAATAGGTCTAGTATTTATAAGGATTATTATGCAAGCAGACCCTTGCACTAGATTTTAGATTACTATTCCTGTTGAGGCTCCTCCCACACTGAACTGATAAGGCTACTCCTGTGTGATTCCATTCATGTAAAACTCTTCCAGGACTCGATGTATTCATATTGTTTTTCCCAATTGGATCTTATTATGGTAAGGGAAACACTACCTCTGAGTTCTTTCCGCATTCCATGCAGTTGTAATGATTCTCCCGAGGGTGGGAGAAATAAGGGAAACATTATCACTGAAACACTTTCCACACTCCAAGGCATTTATGTGATTTATCCCGTATGGAACATCTTATGGGAAGTAAGCTGACCTCTGAAATTAAAGGTCTTTCTACACTCCATGCATTTATGTGGCTGCTCCCCTTTGTGGATCTTGCTATAGGGACTAAGGTAATCATTCCAAGTAAAGGTTTTTCCACACTCCATGCATTTAAATGGCTTCTCCCATGTGGATCCTTTTGTGCAAAGTAAGTTCACTTCTATCAGGAAAGGTGTTTCCATGCTCCATACATTTGTGTGGTTTCTCCTCTGTATGGGTCATCTTTTGGGAAATAAGATGAAATCTTTGAGTAAAGGTCTTTCCAAACTCCATGCATGAACATCTTTTTTTT
>NW_015391913.1:14403-16887 GCF_001527695.2 Protobothrops mucrosquamatus | reverse complement strand
ATCCAACTGTAGGAAGTCCTTCCAAATTCCAGTATCTTGTAATTTTTCCTTGGTTACTTTGGTATGGTATGGAAATAATTTCTATATTCATGAGCCATAAAAGCTTTGAAATTATATAAAGCATCCTTTTCATTTAGAATTATCCCTATATATTGTCACCCAGAATCAGCTTTGAGCTAAGAAAGAATCAGAGCAAGCACTCGAAAAGGTATTAGGAGAAAACCAAGTGTCCTTCTTTAATCCTAAAGTGTATGTTTGCAATGGAAAAAGGGCATCATTTTGCCCCCAAGACTCAGGATAGACATGAAAAGGACGAAAAGCCATTAATTCAAGAGCCTGAAGAAGCGACAATGCTTCCTAGCACAGATAAGAAAGCATCTGGGCCGTAAAAGTTGAAATACATGTGAAGAAGTTGAGCATCTCCTCATGCCAAGGAGTTCGTTTCTCATCAATAGGTTGGAATAAAGTGGAGTGCTGTCATAATGACTATTATTCTCAGAATAATGTATATTTTGAGAGGAATTCCAATTCATATATTTGGAAAATATTTTCAGGAAATAAATTCTTTGTTCAAGATGTTCTTCGATTCCCAGAATATCTTTACAGGAAATTCAACTACCATGTCATGAGGAAGAATTCAGTTTTTCAAAACTGAAGCTATATCATCATGTTCACGTATTGTCAACTATTAAATATTAAAAGCCAACAATGGGTGTTAATTTTCTGATTTGAGCAACTTTGGAATATGCATATGTTGTATAGCATATATGATTGAATGGTCAGCATTAGGATCTAAATACACCAAAATTCAAAACAATTACAGGTGGTCCTAGCAATCATTTGAAGTTACAAAGGACCCCCCAAAAACTTCTTATAACCCCGTTTCAAAGTTGCAAGCACTGCAGTGCCCCCCCATTCTTTCCCCACCAGATCACCACATGCCTTGGGAAAGGTGGGCATGCCTCTGTCCCTCCACATCCCTAGATACATATGGCTGCATCCTGGCAGTGGTAAGTACCTAATGGATTAATGGGGGGGCAGGGTGGTGGAAATTAGTCCCAAAGCATGTGGGGGTCGAAAAAGGGTGGGAAATAAAGTATGGGATGCCTCAGAGGGTAAGGGAGACTTTGGTAGGCCCGGGACAGGTGGGCAAGGCCTATAATAGGCCTCTGAGGGGTTCCCCCACCTGAGACATGGTGAGTGCTTAAAGACCAGGATGGTTGATTAACAATCACATTGGCGAGAGCAAGAGTGGGGGGTCATTAAGGGAGGGAATCACAAGATCGCCTCACTTAGCTACCAACAAGACTTGCAATTTTAATGGGCATGGTCCTTTATTATTATAGTTCAAGGACTGCCTGTATGTTAGTAAGTTATGGAAGGTAGTATCTAATAAAAAAAGATGTGACTCTTTTTTTCAATGTTACATTTACATTATGGGGAAATCCAACTTTAATATTTGGGCATAAGATGAAGATATGGAATACATACCCTTAATATATTTGGAATGGTTTGAAGATTAGAAAAGATAAATTTTGGAAAGAAACGATGATGCAACCTCAGAAAGAGCAGTTAAATTATTATTGCAATTATAACTCCTGTTAAGATCGGAAGCTACTTTATTCTTTTTTTTATTTCTCTTTCTTTTTTTGTACATCTTTCTTACCCATTTACTACAGATAGTCCTTCACCTATGATCACAACCGAGCCCAAAATTTCTGTAACACGGCTTCCCCACTGATTTTGTTTATCCGAATGTTGCAAAAGGTGACATGACTGGTGGACACTGCCGCCGTCATAAATACATGCCACTTTCCAAGCAGCTGAATTTTGATCATGTGACCACCAGGATGCTGCAATGCTTATAAGTGTGAAAAATGATCATAAGTCAGTTTTTTCAGTGTTGCTGTATGTTCAGTCACTAAACAAATGGTTTTAAGTCAAGGACTATCTGTACTTGATATTCTTTACTTCCTCTTCAAACCTTGTGATGATAAAAATTCTTTAATAAAATTATGTAACAAAAAAAAAATAGCTGATGGCAACTAACTACATCTTCCTGAACTCTCTGATTGGGAAGTAGCAAGCGCTTACCCACATAGACCACGTTCCTATGATTTTCCATCATGACTTCCCAATGCAGTGCTTTTTGGTCAGGATCCAACAGAGACCATTCCTGCTTGGAGAAATACACAGCCACCTCCTGGAAGGACACATGGCCCTCCTGAACAAGGAAACAAAGAATAAAAGAGGTCCAGGTGGATTCGCAAGATCTGTCCCATTGTTACCTATTTTAAAAAATGAACTTAACTTGAAAGAATGGCAGAGAGACTTGAATCGCTTTATTTGGGAAGGCAAGAAGGCTCGTGTTAAATTCAAGATTATTCAAGATGTTAGAGAACGTGGAGGACTTAAAGCTCCAAATTTGACACTTTACTATGATTCTTGTGCATTGACTTGGATGACTGATTGGATTAATTTATC
>NW_015391913.1:4388-11887 GCF_001527695.2 Protobothrops mucrosquamatus | reverse complement strand
TCACTTCTGGAAGTGAGAATACAAATCTAATAAATTAATTTCACCGTCTTACTTGATTTGGAGGTTCAACCATTCTTTCAGCTTCACCATAAAGAACAGGAAAGTCCATCCTTTGTTTCTCTGTTAGGGACAAAGAATTTTTAAAAATACATAATTAAAGTGAGTAGATTATTTTTAAATAAAGTCATGCAGAATTTGGAGGGTTAACAGTTTTTAGAGGCCAATGATTGCTGTATGTGTAATCAGTATTAGAGTAGGCCATCCTCTGAGAATTTCTTTAAATATAAAACATATCCTTATCACATTAGAGGATAATTTGACCTGTGCAAATGTGGTGTTATAATTGATAGTATGCTTACAGAAATATCTGTTAATGTTAATTTTTAATATTGCTATTAAAGACATATAGTATGTTCATATCGCACTCATGTTGGCTTATGACAACTTTATAATGAGAGTAATCACATAATAAGAGCCGTCGTGGTGCAATGGTTAGAATGCAGTATTGCAGGCTAACTCTGCCCACTGCCAGGAGTTCAGTGCTGACTGGCTCAAGATTGACTCAGTCTTCCATCCTTCCGAGGTTGGTAAAATGTGGACCCAGATTGTTGGGGCAATATACTGACTTGTAAACCGCTTAGAAAGTGCTGTAAACACTATGAAACAGTAAGTGCTATTGCTATAATTTAGTATTATAAAAATCAAAGTGTTAATAACTTATCTTTAAACACAATATAGGGTTATGCATAACCTAGCTATGCATTATAATTATTTGTAAGAGATTTCCTTCAGGTCTTCTTTCAATCCAAGGAAAAGAGGGTGTTCATCCGAGAGCCATTGCAGTGATGGAGCCCAGTTGTGAAATCTTTTGCCCCAGAAATAAATAACTCTGGTGGTTCTGGTATAGGACAATATATTCTTCTTCAGTAAAAGCAAAAAGTTTATATATTCAGAAGGGAAATCAGAGGAAAGAGAATATTTAGAAGTTGACTATCAGTTTTGTATGCTAGAAGTGTAAAATAATGGAAGAAACACATAGATGTATATATCAGCTAGTCTCATTTTGGCCTAATGTCTGTACCAGTGATGGTGAACCTTTTAGAGACCGAGTACCCAAAAACTGGCCCCGCCCCCACTCCACCCCCCATTCCCCACCCCGCCTGCCCGCAGGGCCATTCACCACCTCCAGGGCCCACCGCAGATCGCTCAGGCAGCCCAGCAGCACTATGGCGGTCACGCCCTCTGCCCGCACCCTGCAGCATCAACTGTGCACGATGGGGTGTGAGGGCAGAGTCTTGTCCACGGGTCGGCAATCCGCGGCTCCGGAGCCACATGCGGCTCTTTGAGCCATCCCCTGTGGCTCTGGAGCCTCCTCCGCCATTTTCTTAGAGAGACAAGGAAAGAGAGAGACAGGCACTTGCACTTCCCCTCTCTCTCTCTCTCTCATGTGGACTTGCCCCCTCGCAGGGCTCCTGATTGGCCCTGCGCCCGGGTGCCCCACCCCCTGGGAGAAGGGCGGCCAGGAAGTCCCTTTCCTGGGCTGGTCCCGTCTGAGGTGCACGTGGCTGGGGAGCCATGCAGGGAAGCCCCAAGATCCCCGCTGGGAGTGGCCTGCCTATGCCTCTGCTGAGCGGGCCAGCCTTCCCGTAAACCGCGGCCCTGAGAGCAGCCCCTCCGATGCCCAGCTGGCGCCAAGCAGCAGCAAAGCCAGAGACAGAGGGTCAGTGGCGGGGGGAGGGAGGGGGCTCTGAGTTCATGGAGCACTGCCGCGAAGCGACTGCGGGGCAGGTGGTGCGCCCCCCCGGCTTACTTGTTCCAGTCTCGGCTGGGGCATCGCTTCCTGGGCCGTTCCCGGGCCGCTCCCTGGGCAGCCGAGCCAGCCACATGTCTCTCCGTGCTGGGCAGCAGTCATGGCTGGTGCGGCGGCCAACGGGAGCATCGCTCCCCGGGAAGCCGAACCGGCCACATGTCTCCTCAGCCCAGGCCGGACGGCAGTCAGGCATGAAGCTCGCCTGGCTGCCGCAGGGCTCTCCGCCGCCCGGCCCCACCTCAGCCCCATCGGTGGCGTCTTCCTCGGGCACTTTCAGGGAGCCGCCGCCTCTGCCCTCGTTGCTGCAGGAGAAGGAGATCTTGGGATGCGAGGGTGGCGGGGCTGGCAGCGATCGGGACCCCCCCTCGTCCCCGCGGCAGCACTTCCCGTTGCTGGCGCGGCCGCCCATGGTGCACCCGGCCTTGGCGCCCTCCTCTTAAGACGGCGAAGTGGCTGAGGATGCGGCGGGGGCAGCGGCCGGGGCGGGTGCGGCGACGGGGACCCCGACGATGCTGCAGTGGCTGCCGCCGGAGCCGCTGCCTCCCGTCCTGCTCTCCCTCCCTGCCCATTCGGCTGAGGACGCAATGGGGCCGCCACCACTGGAGCCGCTGCCTCCCGTTCTGCTCCCCCTCCCTGCCCGTTTGGCTGAAGAAGCGATGGGGGGGCGGCCGGGAGCTGCTGCCTCCCGTCCTGCTCCCCCTCCCTGCCCGTTTGGCTGAGGACGCAATGGGGCCGCCGCCACTGGAGCTGCTGCCTCCCGTTCTGCTCCCCCTCCCTGCCCGTTTGGCTGAAGAAGCGATGGGGGGGCAGCCGGGAGCTGCTGCCTCCCGTCCTGCTCTCCCCGCCCGTTCGGCGCCATCTGCCTTTCATTCTCTCTCTCTCTCCTAACCTGGAGGGAGAGGGAGAGAGAGAAAGAGGAAAGAAAGAGAAGAGAAAGAGAGGAGAGAGGGAAAGAGAAAAAGTGGAAAGAGAGAAAGAGAGAGAGAAAGTTAGAGGAAAGAGAGGAAGAGAAGAGAAAGAGGGAAAAAAAGAAAAAGAGGAAAGAGAGAAAAAGAAAAAGAGGAAAGAGAGAAAGAGAAGAGAAAGAGAGGAAAGAGAGAAAGAGGAAAGAGAAAGAGAGGAAAGAGGGAAAGAGAAAGAGAGAAAGAGGAAAGAAAGAGAAAAAGAAAGGAAAGAGAGAAAGAGGAAAGAAAGAGAGGAAAGAGAAAGAGAAGAAAAGAGGAAAGAAAGAGGAGAAAGAGAGAAGAAAGAGAGAAAGTTAGAGGAAAGAGAAAGAGAAGAGAGAGGAAAGAAAGGAAAGAGAGAGGAAAGGAAGAGAAAGAAAGAGAGAGGAAAGAGAAAGAGAAGAGAGGAAAGAGGGAAAGAGAAAGGAAAGAGAGAGAGGGGAAAGAGAGGAAAGAAAGAAAAAGAGAGGAAAGAGAGAAAAGAAAGAAAGAAAGCAAGAGGGAGAGGAAAGAGGAAAGAGAAAAAAGATTGAGAAAGAGAGAAAGGAAAGAGAAAGAGAGGAAAGAGAGAAAGGAAAGAGAAAGGAAAGAGAAAGAGAAGAGAGGAAAGGGAGAGGAAAGAAAGAGAAGACAAAGAGGAAAGAGAGAGAAAGAGGAAAGAGAAAGAGAGAGAAAGAGGAAAGAAAGAGAAAGAGGGAGAGGAAAGAGAAAAAGAGGAAAGAGAGAAAGGAAAGAGAGACCCTTTTGACATCTAAAATGAAGATAACACTGCATATATCCTTTTTTACCTTTATTTTATATATACACACACAAACATACACACACACACATACCTATAATAAAGGTAAAAAAAGGATACATGCAGTGTTATCTTCATTTTAGATATCAAAAGGGTTTTGCGGCTCCCAGTGTTTTAGAAAAAAAGAGGAAAGAAAGGAAAGAGAAAGAGGAAAGAGAGAGACAGAAGAGAGGAAAGAGAGAGAGAAAGTTAGAGGAAAGAGAGAAAGAGGAAAGAGAAAGAAGAGAAAGAGAGAGAGAGGAAAGAGAGACCCTTTTGACATCTAAAATGAAGATAACACTGCATATATCCTTTTTTACCTTTATTTTATATATACACACACAAACATACACACACACACACATACCTATAATAAAGGTAAAAAAAGGATATATGCAGTGTTATCTTCATTTTAGATATCAAAAGGGTTTTGCGGCTCCCAGTGTTTTGTTTTTGGTGGGAAACGTGTCCAAGTGGCTCTTTGAGTGCTTTGGGTTGCCTACCCCTGGTCTTGTCTATGCTGCCTGGCTGCCATGTCCTTGGCTGCCCTGCTCTGCGTGGGCCACGCTCGGGGGCGACTCTGCTTCAGGGAGACTGCTGGAGAGGAGGGGGTCATGAGGGGAGGCAAGGCTGGGGCAACGACACGTGTGCCCACAGAGAGGGCTCCGAGTGCCGCCGCCTGGCACCTGTGCCATAAGTTCACCACCACTGGTCCATACATTTGTTACTATGATTTGAGAAGAGTAATAAGTTTTTATAAGTCAATGTTATCTGGAATTACAAAGTAAAAATTACAGGAACTGGGCATGGCTAGTCTAGTGAAGAGAAAGACCAGGAGAGAAATGATAGCAGTGTTCCAATATTTGAGGTGCTGTCACAGAGAAGAGGGGATTAACCTATTTCCCAGGCCAGACAAGGAATAACGGATGGAAACTGATCAAGGATTCAGCCTAGAAATAAGAAATTTTCTGAGAGTGAGAACAATCAACCAGTGGAACAGATTGCCTTCAGAAGTTGTGAGAGCTTCATCACTGGAAGCTTTCAAGAAGAGACTGGACTGCCATCTGTCAGAAATGGTATGCTTGGGCAGGGAGTTGGACTAGATGACCTACAAGGTCCCTTCCAACTGTTATTCTACTCTACTCTGTTCTAAAGGAATAGGAATAGTAGAATAAATAAATGAGACAGCCGTTATCTCTCTGGAGAATGGGAGGACTTTCAATTACNATCACTGGAAGCTTTCAAGAAGAGACTGGACTGCCATCTGTCAGAAATGGTATGCTTGGGCAGGGAGTTGGACTAGATGACCTACAAGGTCCCTTCCAACTGTTATTCTACTCTACTCTGTTCTAAAGGAATAGGAATAGTAGAATAAATAAATGAGACAGCCGTTATCTCTCTGGAGAATGGGAGGACTTTCAATTACCTCCTGAAGTGTCCTGACTTAGATCTTCCTGACGGATCCTCCTGATAAACAGCTGAGGAGGATTTGATGGAGTCCTTCTTCCCTCAGGATCTCTGGACTTGAAATAGAAGGAATGAGAAAAGAAGAAGAATTAATAAACATCACACAACAAAAAGTGGATTCTTATTCTCGTAACACAACTTCAAAGCCCTGCAGTGTCTTTCACTGAAACTGAGTAAGAAAACAACAGCTGTCCAAATCTATCTACTGGAAAGAATAACGGAAGAATGCCATATACATATTAGTGAGACATCTTTACATATTATGAAATGTGTAAATTTCTTCACCTCTAGTAGAGAGGGATGAGGAAGTCAAAATTTATTCCCTTCAAATCCTTTCTGGACTCTCAATTTGAAGGTCTCTCACCTGCAACTCGACCTGCTCCTTCTGCTCCTCTGCCTGGCTCAGCAGGAAACCTTCCAACAGGGCTATCGCCTGGGAGGTGGTCTCTGCTCCACATTCCCGTACCCAGCTCTCCATCTCTAGGGGCAGGATAGCCAGAAGCTGCTCCAGAACAACCATGTCCAGCATCTGTGCTTTGGTGTGCTTTTGTGGTCTCAACCATCGCTTACAAAAGTCATGGAGTCGGCTGCAAAGTCCTCGGGGACCCTCAGCCTCCTGATATTGGATGCTCCTGAAGTTCCACAGCTGACTGTCTGAATGGATGATGGTTTCCTCCTCCACCATCTGCTGCCCAATTCTTGCACAGATTTCCCCACAGCTTCCAGCCAGAATGGCAGAAGGGCCTTTTCCAATTCCTTCACTTGGTAAAGGTTGTATCTCCATTCTTTTCCTGTCCTTTAAGGCAAATCCAAATGGGTTCAAAGAATCTTGTGGATCACCAAATGCTTTTTATTCATAGGATTGTTCCTGTAGCCTCAGGACTGGCCATAGCCGGCCATTCAGCCCTCTTTAACTGAAACATAATTTTGAAGATGGCTTCCAGTTTGTATTTCTGAGATGGAAAGAAATTCCAAGATTTAGAATGGGTGGACTTAACTATTGAAATGACATGTGAAGATGCTGTTCTGCTTCACTCCTCCTCCTAAGACAGGCTGAACTGTGAAAGATCTGACCCTAGTTTAGTCTTTAATGTCCAGAGGAAGTACAGAAGATTTCCAGTTTATGTACCTAAAACAGAAAATCAAACAAACATCCAGAAACATTTAACTAGTGAGCATCCTTCTCTAAAGGAAAAATCAAACAAAGTGAATCTTACATAACTACCAATGTCAGGAAGAAAGAGAGGAATTTTATTAGGTAAAATGAATTCTCTGCCTCTGGGGGGAAATTAGGAGACCTGGTCTCGATTAACTCTATCAAGGACTCCAAATACTGGAGAAATACATTTAAAACACATTTTGGATTTCTATTTCCTACTTATTTGTTCTAATGACCTCTATGGATGCACAGAGAATGAAGAACAGTCCTTTAAACAACGTCTGAAGTCACAAACAGCAATCAAGATGAGTGCTCTATAAATCAATTCCAAAAGAAAATAAACCAATATTTTCACCAGTAGTAAACCTTTAGCCAGCAGAACCCCCATTATCTTCCTAACCTGTAGGAACTCCAGAAGCTCAAATTAACAAACCATCATCCGGTGCATACCCGACTAATCCCCAAATTAATAAACCATGTACATGATTAACATGGTTAAGCTGCACATGGTTTATTCTGAATCATGCAACTCCTATAAACAGGTCTAGTGAAGAGAAGGACAGGGGGGCCCCGCGGGAAACATAATAGCAGTCTTCCAATATTTGAGGGGCTGCCACAGAGAAGAGGGGGTCAACCTGTTTCCCAAAGCACCTGAAGGCAGACAAGGAATAATGGATGGAAATTGATCAAGGAGAGATTCAACCTAGAAATAAGGATAAATATTCTGACAGCGAGAACCATCAATCAATGGGACAGAAGTTGCCTTCAGAAGTTGTGGGAGTTTCATCACTGGAAGCTTTCAAGAAGAGACTGGACTGCCATCTGCTGGAAATGGTACAGGATCTCCTGCCTGGAGTGGGGTTGGACTAGATCAGTGTTTCTCAACCTTGACAATTTTAAGGCATGTGGACTTCAACTCCCAGAATTCCACAGCCAGCAATGTCCCTACAAGGTCCCTTCCAACATTCTATTGTATTGTATTCTATCCTTTGCTCTCTCCTCCTCGCCTAGCCGCTGAATGGGAAAGGGCGGCAGGAGAACATGGGACCCAGGACTCCCACCCCGGGGGAAAACTTGGCCCACCTCCACGCTCGCTTCCAGCGCGGGACCCCTTCGCACGGGTAGAGACGCCACTCACGGAAGCCTGGAGTCTCATCGGGATCCGCGTCCCCGCAAGGCTTCCCGGCAACCTCTGCGCCTCCCCCTCAAAGCCCGCCCCCGCCTCACAGATGGGGAAAGGGGAGGAACAGAAAGAGCAGCCTCTTCCGCCGAACGTATCTTGCGCCAGCGGGAGAGCCCCGCGCACGCTCAGTTCCCTTCTGAGGCTGAGAGCACACACAC
>NW_015391913.1:0-2053 GCF_001527695.2 Protobothrops mucrosquamatus | reverse complement strand
AGTTTCAGAAAATACTTTCATCTTTTCGTATTCATCTCCCTGCTCCATTTTCAAATGTCCCCAAAGTACCATTCCGGCACACAATTAATAGGTTTCTCCTCCCAAATGGTCTGCAGCCGTTTGAGCCATGAAGTCAACATGTTGTCTTTTCTGTCACATACTCAGGGGCAAAGCAGATCTGAGGGGAAAGGACACTGAAGCCACAGAAGTGTAAGATTCCATGCCGCATGGGCCAGAGAAGGTAACGAATATTATCACTGGGTCCTCTCCTTGAATACATTTCGTCTCCTCCAGTGGTAAATGAAAGTAAAGCTAATTTATTCTTGATTAAGCCAGAATCATAACACTGGGAAATCATGAGGAAATCCTTGGATTAAGACTCTTTCCATCCAGCCCTTCAGGATGGCTGGCATGCTAAACCAATATAAAGGAAACTGGGAAATCACCAAATCGGCTTTGTTCACTTTCTTTTGCTCCTCAATCAAATCTTCAGTCAGACATCCATTTTCATAAGCTTTCCAGGCCTCAATTCCATAATTAAAATGACCTGTATAATTGTATAATTCACCAACTATATCTTTCCTAGTTGTTCTTGGCTCAAATTGCATTTCATACAAGTCTGAACCAGTGACAGTACAGCCTTGCTTCTTCAGTTCTTCCATTGTTAAGGTTTTAAATGAACCATTTAGAGATTTGGGCTCTTGGTGTGCATAGACAATTAATACTTCTTTCCCTGCCATTTTTTTCAACACTCTGCAAGTTTGTTGCAGTTGAGAAAACGTGGTTTCAAAAGCTTCTTGTCAAGACTGAAAACAGCACAGTAACCTGGTGGACAGTATAGGATCAGATCACCTAAGCCAGTCAAGCAAAACAGGATCGATCCCTCCAGGTCTTTTCTCAGCACCTCTAACTGCTGCTTAAGCTATCTACCAGATCACCTTCCTTGATTTCAGCAAGGCCTATGTTTGTGAGGTTGCTTAGACACTTCTGCTCAACCATTGCTGTTAAAACCTTCTAGCTTGTGCAGAAAGGTGTTAGAGATGTTACTTCAAGAAGGCAAAGGAACAACTAATACTTTAGAACAGACTTAAAGGTACAGATATTTCCACAATGCTAAGAAGTATCACTAAGCCACTTTTCAGTTAACAAGTTCAAACTGGACTCTAAAACCTTCAATTATGGTCCCTCCAAGAATAATCACATTTGTAATGTGCTCTAAGATCATTAACTATGACAGAAAAAAATTCATACAAATTGTATTTTATTAATTTAATCTAAGGTTACAGGTAAATGTAATACAATCTGTTTTATCTTTTCCCAGCCCCTTTCAACCCCACAGCAAAGCAGAATTTGGCAGCTTCTCGGAAGACTGTACATTTATAAGCCTTCTCATCACTGTGGCTCTTTTGATGAAAAGGAAACTCTCCCTCTGAACCTCTTTCCATGCTATATACTGTACATTTACATGGATTTTTGGTGAGGATTCTGTGGCATAAAGACACTTCGATTGAAAAATACTTTCTCGTTCCTATTGTCCATCTCTTATCCCTATTTTATTCAGTAGAATCAAGTTCAATTATTTTCATGTCCAAGAAGCAGTAATTGTTTTGTGTTTTACAGCACACTCAGATGTAGCAAATGTCTCCCACGCATCCCTGGAGTGCTTTTCCTAACTATTTCTGGGCCCAGTTTCCAAAATTCCCTTTCCTTTGCTGATACTTTAGTTTTATGGTAGCACACTTTAAGTTCTCTCTTTACTCTTATTTTGGAGCCAACATGAGAGATAGTAAGGAAAGATCACAACATAGTTAGGACACAGAACCTACGAGTTGCATCTTCTGCTTCAGCATCACCATAACCCCAGTCTCCTTATGGTTTTCTTTCTCAGCTATTACTTACACAAAGTGAAGCAGGTTGGAAAGGTGAATAGTGACAAGATTAAGGAAAGGAAAGCTCCAACTATAATAGGGGATTCAGAACCAATTGCATTTTTACATGCAACTCTGCTCTAGTGAATATATTCATCATTTCTTGAAATGGAAGAGATCAACCC
>NW_015391912.1:31252-38342 GCF_001527695.2 Protobothrops mucrosquamatus | reverse complement strand
ATAGCAGCAGAAGAGCTCCCCTTCTTTTTTTTGTTTCCTGTAACCAGGTTGGCACTTGTCATTACAAACTGAGAGAGGTTGCACCTAATTCACCAAGAAAAGTAAAAATCATAAACTAACATTAAACTTCACAATGACAAGTTTAGAATTCTTACAGATTAGAGGACAACATGGCATGCAATTACCTATTACTGGACAGATTCTATAATGGTATAGTGTTATGGGGTGGTATGTAAGTCTAAATACTATTGCTATTGCTGTAGGTCAAAATACTCTGGCCCCAAATTCTCCTTTTCTACTAATTTCCTATCTGTATGAGTTGCATAACCTAGTCTAACCATAGGAATAACACTGATTCGTTTGTTTGTCTGCTTGCTTGTTTTGGTTTTGGCTTTCATTTTTATTTTCTTTATTTAAATAAACAGAAGAAAAAGAAAAAAAAGAAAATAGGAAAAAAGAATTAAGAATAAAAAGAATAAAAAAGGTAATTTTGATATTTTTGGCCCTTCAACATTCTTTCAAGAGATACAATGTTACTGCCATTAAAGATGGGAATGGTAAGATATGTAGCTTTTCTAAAGATGTATATTTTCCTTTTTAAAAAAAGTATTATGTGCTAAATCTGAGAAATCTGAAGATATACATGTTTTTATCAACTTAATGACTGAACAATAACAAAAATTAAATTCTGATTTAATAGATGAATGTAGCCATTACAAATAAACTACTGTTTCAGCTAATAACAGACCACTGAGTAATTTCTCCAGTAGTTAAGAATCATCAAATGGACTTTATGACAAGTAGATATATTTCAGAATACACTTGGCTGATAGTATATTTGATTGAATTCAACAAAAACAGAGAAAGTTTGGCTGCAGGCCTCTTCTGGCTCTTATCTTTCTTTGCTCCTTCTTACACTTACATCCTGTTGGGTCATTAATCAAGCGGAGTTATTTTCATTTTAAACAAACAGGAGTCATAAAGGGACCTGAATCCCAAGTTTTATTTAGGATTTCCTTTCCTTCCTTATTTAGTTATTAAAATCCTGCCATTTATCTGGAGCTCAAAACTTTACCTACAGCTCTCCATCTTCCTATTTTTCCCCACAAAAAGAAAATATCTCATAATATAAGTCAGGCTGAGTGACCTGAGTTCATCCAGGGAGACACAACTGACAATTTCCAAATTCCTCTATGCAATTTATGGGATGCAAATGACAGGGATGTTTGTATGTCCAGTATTTATTTCAGTCTTGAACTCCCATCCTATTACCTGAGCATTCTAGCCCCATTTCTCTCTTCTGCTAGACAAACTTTTCTTGCTTTCAAACAAGTTTTAGAAAGACATTAAAATGGCAGTATGCAGTAATGTTCAGACTAGAGATGAGGAATGGGCCCATATCAGTCTAAAACAGGTAATAAGCATCATTCTGATCACTTTCACTGTCCAATTTGTAAAGCCAAAGGTAATGACCTCAGAGAGGCAGACATGTAAACAAGCTACTACAATAGGCCTGAAGTGCCTGGGATCAAGTCTTTTGGGCAAAGAGACACTTAACAATTTCCTAGATTTGGATTGCCAGATGTCTTTTGCAGGAGTTCAGACAGGAATGATTAGAGGAGTCTGAAGGGATCAGGCAAATATGCCACAAGTATGCCTCAATCGATTCAATCAGAATAGAGCTGGAAAGGGCCTTGGAGATCTTCTAGTCCAACCCCCTGCTCAAGCAGGAGAAAAAGAAAAAGAAAAAAAAGAAAAAGAAAAAGAAAAAGTAAAAGAAAAAAGATAAAGAAAAAGAAAAAGAAAAAGGAGGAGGAGGTGGTGGTGGTGGAGGTGGAGGAGAAGGAGGAGGAGGAGGTGGCTCAGCCCTTTATCAATTATACTGTAGGGTGACTTGTCAAAGGTTGGTATTTATATCCTACCTGGTTAAACCAATAGTGCCATACAATGGGTTTTTCATTCATAATGACTTTTTGATGTCCTTGATGTTGAGACTTGATCATTCCAACTTTTACTCTAGTAAAAGAGTTGTTTGGAGACAAAACCCAGTTCATGACATCAAATGCTGTTAGAAACATACCATGCTGGTCAAAGGAAACTTTGTCCCCTATGGTATTATTAAAATACACTTGTTTTAGAAAACGGAAGAGCTAGATGGAAGGGGAAATAAATGATTAGGAAACTGATCAAGGGACTGAATATTTGTGAAAATATCCTCAAATTCAGAAGCCTATATATACTCTTAGTACTTTTACTTGAGAAAAGATCCTTCAAATATAAGTTGATAGTTCCGGTCCAAAGGCATCTAACCAAACGTAAATTTTATCATTCAGAAGTCACTTAAATGATTCTCAAAAATTATAGAGTTTGTGCTTGGCAACTTCATAATGGAGAACTTTCATATATTTTTGAGTATAAAATCTAAGTGTAGATTTTATTCAATACTGATTATTTGTGAAATATAAATACAGGAGATAAAATGAGATGTGAATATATTATTGAACACTATTATTGACCTCAGTGATTTATTGTAGGAACTAATTTTATTGTCAGTTAAATAAATATCAGAATTCACTTTTTTTTTCTTCGATAGTTTTCTCAAGGAATTTATGTGGAGAGATAACAAAGTTATAGGTACAAATGCAAATTAAAATGGATGCAGTTTTTCAAATTTCTCTATTTTTTAGCAACTGGGAAACATAGAGAGTAAAATAATCTGGGCTATGCTGCTCTTGCAATCATAGTAACCCTTTCTACTGAAGAATTTCTTTAAAACATTACTAACAGAAGAATATTTATGGTATTAATGCCTACATCGTTGAAAATAAAGCAGTAGTGGACTTTCCAAATTTACATTACCTTCCATGGCTTTTCAAGCAGAAATGTACATCTCTCCTCCTCCACCATTCTTTTGTGTTTGAATTGGGATGAATACATGACATGCAAAGCGTGAGCCACAGCAAAGACAGCGTTATAGATGCTGTAGCTATGTCCAGTAATGGTTTTTTCAAAATATTTTTCAGGAACATTTTCCAGTCTCTCTAGTCCAGAGCAGAAACCACTGTTTGTATGGTTCAAAACCCAGTTGGGGAGGGTGCAGCCAAAACCATAAGACCAAAAGTCCCTTATGAAATAATCTTCTTTTGCATTGGAAGGGTTTCTATCCTGAATAAATTCCTGAAATCCTGGCAGCTCACTGGAATGGACAGCCAAGGATAAAGCACCATGGTAGACTTGCTTAGCAACTTTCAATTCTTCTTCATTACCATAGTTTTTAAGCTCTAACTGGGCAGTCAAAATCCACACTTTACCCTTTATATTGTTTGTTATCTCACTGTCTTGTTCAATAGAAAGCAACCAGTCAAAAACCACAAGAGTGCGAAAATCAGCAAACAGGAGAAATACATTGGCTGTGCTAGTCATGATTCTATTCCATATTGTAAATGCCCATTTCTTTATACCCCCAAATTCAATATCCATGCCTACATTGTAGATTGTCTGAATAAAAGCAAAGCAAATGCCATGAGTGGCAAATTCTGGAACCATAACTTGAAAAATCCATTCTGGATTAATTCCAGTTGCAGTGTAAAATCCAATCCAAGTCCACCTGAAAATGAGAAGTAATTCAAGAATTACCCTGTACTGATGGGCTTCATTTGGAACCATTTGGTAGAAATATGGGGATTGGGTTTGATCCATCCTCACTGGAGTAGAGCCATAGGAGACCTAAATAGAATGGTAATTGAAGAAATGAAAAAGGAAGATTAATGTGTATATCTGCTTGTTGTTGTTGTTGTTGTTATTATTATTATTATTAGTAGTAGTAGTTGTAGTAGTAGTAGTAGTATCACTGGGATAACATTTCAGTAAATGGACTAATTGTTGAAAAATAATATTGTCCAGAACAAAAATGTGGCAATTATCTGTCCTTTTGAGGAAAATTGCAGCTTTTGATAACAGTGGCCAACCAAAGTCACTCCAACAGTGAGATGGCAGCATATAAATTTAATTGTAAATCATGAATAAATAAATCATGATCATTTTTTATGGCCACTCACCTTAAACAAACAGGCTTTGTGGAGAAGAAAATAATGAATTTGATATTTATATTGATTAGTTTTAAATATTATGAAGTGAGATGACTTTACACTAGCAACAATGAAAGATGTTTTAAACTGACACTTCTTAAATTAGTTCTGTTGCCACACAAATAAGTTCTATGTATTTAAAAATACTTCTATCATTACTACATAAAGCATCAGGAGGGGAAAAATAATCTTTAAAAACTGAGCATACATCCTACCTGAGGAATCTTGTAGATGCTAAAAATGTGTGGTATATGATGAGAAGATTCAATACCAAGCCCTTCAAGCACTGTAAGAAGATTGCCTTTAGTACCACAGTGGTAATTGGGGAGAAAATGCTTCTTTGGAGAAATAAGTTGCATTGCAGAACGAAAGGCCCACCTGGTATTGATATGGCTATCATAGATATGGAATCCGAGGGTGATATTGGGTAGGATATGGGGATCTTCATTGATTTCCTTTATGGCAAAGACCAAGGCCAGAATATTCTGGTAGTTCTGAGTTAAAACCCTACAGTGGGATTTCCATTATGTGTCAAACTAATTCAGCAACAAAATTGTAAGCTATAATTTAAGAAGCATTTTTGGAACAAAATTTAATCAACAAAGCTACCTCACTGTGAAGAGCCAAAGCAAGTTAAATCAGTATATCAGTAAATATTTGGAACAGAGTATTTTAAAAATAAAGGAAAACTTACAGATTAAGGACATGATTTATAATTTTCTAATATATCTGCTTTTTTCTTTTCATCACAATTGATTTTAAAATTCATTAATGTATCGGTTGATATACCTCTGTTCCATTAGTGGGGAGCTAATATTGGCAAATCTACACAAAAGTCTACTATCAGGGAATCCAAGACCTATAGATCAGAGGAAGGCAAGGATGGATTCATTCTACATAATTGCCAAAAAATTTACATGAAACATGTGAATTCTCTGATCATTGATTGTGAGTTAAATTAAACTTTACACACACACCCACAATCTGATGTTTTAAGTTTCTTATACATTTATTCCATTCTTATCATAGAAAAAATTCAAAAGTTGACATAAATATATAAAGAGGAAACTGTGGTGAGAAAAACTGAATAATTATGTATCTTTTTTTGGAAAAACATATTGTGTTTTCAAAATTCTAACTTTTGAACAAAAAATTGAATTAAAAGAATCTAGGTCCAAATGAATGAAACTGAATTCCCTAGTTGAAAGTTAAACATGCCTTATTGATCTTTTATCTACTTGAGTACCTAACTTTACATTGACTGAGCTAAGTATGTAACATTTGGGTTTAATTAAGCATATTTTAAGCACCAGTTATAATTAATATTTCCTTGTAGAAGTAGGGGAGCAAAAATAGATTTGCAATCTGTACTTGATTTCAGCAATATAATCTACTCCATTCGTTGCTGCAATAAATCATACCCATCAAGCTGCTCTTCTACATATCATTCTGCTCAGAAGCATAAAGAATGCTAACCAAATTCCTTACAGGTAGCTTTCAGAATATGTTGGAGGTGGTGGTTCATCAAAAATTTTTGGACTGGAGACAAAGAAGGTATGAGGAACAAGGCCACCAAAGAGTAGATCCCCTGGTTGAAGATACTTGTGAGAAATGAAATGATGATCCATAATTTGACAATTAATTTTTTTCTGCCATGCCATGTGAGGCAGTAGTAGAAAAAGTAACACTACTACTATCAACATACTAAGTAGAAATTGACCTCTAAACTAACACAAATACCACAGACATTAAAAACCTCTATGAAAGCAATGGTGAGATTTGAATGAAAATTGAAATGTGTGTCCTTGAATTGATCTGACTGAAATCTGTCACTAATTTTTAAATCTAAGTATATATATATATATATATATATATATATATATATATATATATATATATATATATACAATATATAAACTCAGAAAGATGCACTTATGTCTAACCACACAGACACACATATATACTTTTATTTTTGTCAACAAGTTTGATATATGACAGCACAGAGATTGGAAAGCAGAGAAATAATTATAGGTCTTGGATAAATTATCTAAAATTGGCGAATCCTCTGTAGCATTGCTAAAAAAATGTTTTTATTGTCTTCCCCTTGAAAGTTTATTACAACTGATGCAATCTGTAAATAAAACTTTTTTTGTGGCAGACTTTATTTCTATTAACTTGCATCACTCCAAAGAGCTATTTTTCGTCTTCTTGGAGACAAATGTAGACATTAAAAATTAGGCAAACATTTAGAGCAGTAATTCTTAAATATCTAAAATACTTGAATGACTGCAGCTATAATACATATCAACACAGTTACTTTGGGCTGGGCCCTTGCCATTAGCCCTATCATCATCTTCACCAGCATTGTCATCAGCATTTTAAAGCAACCTCAGTGAAACTATGGAAGGCTTACTAAGGCAGCCCTCATTTCTTTCCTTCAGCTTTCTTGGATCTAATGTCTCAAATCTAATCATTATTATCTTCTTCATCCTATCATTCCTATCAATGCCATCATCATTTAAAGGCAAATGTGTGCCTTACTTCTATAATTTAACATAACTTTGTTCCAATCTTCAATCCAAACAGTCATTGGAACTGACAAAATGAAACCTGTTGTAAAATACTAGGACATACTAGGTTTAACAGGGGCATTTTGCTTCACTGAGCAAAGTACATAGTTAAAACAAAATTGTTAGAAGTGTCCCTTGGTTAAAATGGTGGTGCCCATGCTGCTTTATTAGTTGGGGTGAGTTGCATTGTTGTCACTGCAAAGCCAAAGCACTAAATTGGAACTCATATATTTTATTTATTTATTTATTTATTTAATTTAATTTATATGCCGCCCTTCTCCCACAGGGACTCAGGGCGGCGCACAACATATTTAAAACCATTAACATATATGCAATCCCCCCCTTAAAACCGAATTAAACCGAATTTTACTGTTGCGTCTTCCGAATATTTAAAACCCAATATAAAATCCACCCTAGGTCAGGTCCGCTTGC
>NW_015391912.1:25653-28603 GCF_001527695.2 Protobothrops mucrosquamatus | reverse complement strand
GCCACCTCTCGGGGTTCCACACCCCATCCTTGAGGTAGGCCCCCGAGAGGTTCCTGGGCCAGGCCTGCGCGAGGGGTGAATCGCGCAGGGCCAGCAGGGCCATCTTCGTGTGCATAGTCCGCACAAGGGAGTCCGTGGCGCAAAGGGAGGGGTGATGTTTAGTCCCCATTAGGTCTTTCAGAGCCAGGCCAAACGGAGACACAAACAGGCCGCGAAATATCCTCTAGGCCGGGGCGGGCCCAGTCCAAGTCCAGGCCCAGACCCAGGCCCGTTGCCCTGCCAAGGCCGCTGGGAAGGCCGCTGGAAGGCCGTAGAGATCGTCGAAGCTGTTGCTGGAGAGGCCCTGAAACCACCAGGGGTCTCCAAAAAAGGCCTCCAGGTTGAAATCGGAACGGCCAACAGGCCCACGGATAGGCCGCTCGGCCGTCGCGGCCACCAGGGCTGCCACCACCAGGGGGCTATCGAGGCTGCTCGAAGAACCCTCCGAAGGCCCCAAACCGCCGGAAAGGCTGAAAGTCATCGTCGGAGGGGCCGCCTGAAGGGGCCGTCGAAGCTGCCCGCAAAGTTCTTAACCAGGCCACCGCAGCCACCGAGGAGGCCACCAAGTCCAAATGGGCCTCTAAAGATCATCATTCAGGGCATCTCCAAGTCCGAAGGGGCCAAGGGGGGCCGCCGAAAAAGCCCCCACGGTCAAAACGGGCGCCCAGAGGTAGTCGTCCGGGCCGCCCAGGCCACCGTCCAGGGGAAGCCGTCCAGGCCGTCCAGGCCGCCACGAGAAGAAGCCATCCGGGCCGCCCAAGAACCATCCGGGCCATCTCCCATAAGGAGAAGCCATACGGGCCGCCCAGGCCGCTACCTCCTCCAGGGGCATCTCCGCAGCCAGATGGTCCGGGCAGAGCGGTTCGGGCCAAGTTGTCCTCCCCAAAAATCACCGGAAAAAGCCACCCACAAACCACCAACGGGACCGCCGAGGACGGAGGCCGGGGAAGCCGAAGAGGCCGAAAAACCAGGTCGGCTCCACGTCCCCCCGCGCCCCCATGTGTCCCGTCTCCAGTCCAGGGGGGGCTTACCGGGAAGGGGGGAGTCTCCGGGCCTTCAGGGAGCTTTCCACGCTCCCCCTTTAGCCTCTTTTAGCCCCTTTGGCCATTTTCGGGCTCCGCATTTTCCGGAGCTATCCCACGAAGACCGCCATCGCTCACGCATTTTAAGAAGTTTCATGAGCCATTCTGCCAATTTTCTTTCTATGAAAGACTAGATTTGAGGAAGTAATTCAGTTAATAATGTCCATTCCAACTAATAACCTCCTGTTCTCATCAAAGGAAAGATGGTCTCCAGCACTGTTGCTGAATGAGACACTTCTGAGAAAGTGATGAAGCTGGATTGAAAAGGAAAATTCAGTTCAAGTGGGATTTTCCTTCCTTTTCCTTGAAGGATTTCCCTTTCTTTTCCTTTGGTGCCAAAGCACTAAATTGGAACTCATCTATTTTACATAATTATATTAAATCTTACTTTGTCCAAAAACATTTAGGGCTTTTCATGTATTTTTGCTATTTTAGGACATTCATTAATGCTAATTTAGGACATTTAGGACATTCACAGTATCTCTGTCTCTCTCACACACATACTCCAATTCAATCAGTTAGTACACATAGTCTTGTGTCTCACTTGGTTTTTCTTCTTTTTCTCTCCCTTGCAGAATGAAGATATTGCCTAAACAAGAAACCTTTTCCCAAGCAGTTTTATCCTCAGCTCAGCAAATCCCTAAAAAGTGCTAATGTATAGCTTGATGTATGTGTGCCCTCCTGTTTACTCTTTTCCTCTACAATAAATGTAAATAAATTCATTAATTCTCTTCTTGTAAATTATTCTAGTGCAGAGGTAAGCACTAGGGGGGTAAAGGCACAGGAGTATGAAAAAAGGGCTATAAGATTTTCTCTTTAACCAACTTCCCTGTAAGTTCTGGAAGCTTTCCTCCCATTTGGGTTCACCTACCAATTTGGGGTCATATCCTTTTGATGCTATAAAGCAGCGGTTCTCAACCTATGGGTCGCGACCCCATTTGGGGTCAATCGACCATTTCACAGGGGTCGCCAAGCAAGGCTGTCCGCCATATTTTTCCCCTTCTCCTGCGGGTGCCTTACCTCCCTTGAGCTGGGCCAGCTGATGGTCAGCCTGATCCGTCTCTGCCGCTTGCCAGCTACGCGTCGGCCGGCGCAGGGGGTGGAACCACGCCTGCGCGGCGCTCCCAGGCAGGGAAAGTCCCCAACTTACAACCAGTTGGGTAGTCCTCGACTTACGACCGGTTTAGTCCTTGACTTATGACCAGTTTAGTCCTCGACTTACGACCGGTTGGGGGTCGCGGCATTAAAAAAGTTGAGAACCACTGCTATAAAGGAAAGGAAAAATGAATTAAAATCATAAGCACAGTAGTGGTCACATGACTTTTCATTTAACAACCATTTCAGTTAATGACTGAATTGCCAGTCCCAATTGCATTGGTAAAAGGGGACTACCTGTGATATTTTTGTGCATTAGATCAAGCAACGCTAAAGATCCTGAAATATGTCTTTTGAGGAGGAAAATAATATCATTTAGGAATATAAGGTTTATATTTTAATGGTGCTTTTTTAATAGAACAGGTCTTGGAGTGAGGAGTCAGAAGAGAAATATTAAACATAGTTTATATTTTGGCTCAAGAGGCAGATATACATGTAACAGATCTGCTAAACATGAATTAATAAATTTTATTACTGGGGTGGGGAAATTCTCTTTTCAGTTTCGCAATACGCTTAGGCATTATTTGTGCATGAAATATCTTGATGTCTGACATTTTTCCCTTCTATTTGAGATTTGTATTTTGCAATCTTCTTTGTTGATCTTCCTTCTTGTTGCTATTCTTTAATTGATACTGGAGTGTAATGTTGATGATTGATTAGTACTCTTAATATGT
>NW_015391912.1:21153-22705 GCF_001527695.2 Protobothrops mucrosquamatus | reverse complement strand
CATGTGGATGTTAAAAAGGACTGGAGAAACTACTGAGCCCTGTGGCATGCCACAAAAGAGTGGCTCAGGGCTGGATCAATCAACATTGATTCTGCCTAGCCTTGGAGAAAGAAGTCAGACTAATGCAAACCTGTGCTGCCCATGTCCAAATCCAATAGCCACCCCAAAAGGATACCATGGTGAGTGTATCAACAGCTTCTGAGATGTCAAGGAGAGAAAGGATGGTTGCACTACCCCCATCCCACTCTCACCAGAGATCATCAAGTGTGACCAATACTGTTCCTATCCCATAACTGGATCTGAATCCTAACTGGAAATGATCCACATAATGTGTTTCATCCAGTACCTCTGAAGCTGCCAAGCTTTTCTACCACCTTCCCTAAAAAGGATGGAAAATTGGACAAAAAATGTCCAGGCAGGCAAGTCAAGGGACATTTTTTTTTTCTAAGGAGAAGACAAACAGGTGCCTTCTTAAAAGGCCTGGGAATTTCCCCTCCTGCAGTGAAGAACTGATCACTGCCTAAAACCTCCTTCCAAAAGCTCAGAATGAACAAAGACAAAAAGTCAAAGATAATAAGTTTCTTTCAGCATACAAATAACAAGAAAAAACTCAAGGAAACAGTCCACTTAAGAGAGAAGATGGCAAGGAAGTAACAGGCAGCAGAGAGAAAGCATTATTTCTAATAAAATGCATCACTCCAAAGAATGCTTTTTATTTCCTTCCTGGAATCAGATCGAAAATATAAAAGCATATAAAATATAGGCAAATCTTCAGGTCAGCAGTTCTTAAATAACTAAAGTAGTTAGGTGATTGCCCTTAATATCAAGATTGCCCTTAATATAAAGGTAAAGTCTATTTTGGGGAGAACCTTTGCTCCATTTCTTTTCATCATCCCTTTCAGTCAGATCTTTTCCTCCTCCTCCTCCTCCGGAAGGGATTCAGGCCGGACAGAGGACTACCTATCCATTGGATGATGGATGATCTTCCATTGTGCCAATAAGTTCATGGCGACTCTGGAAGCCTTTTTAATACTTCAAAAATGCAAAGAAACAGTAGAAAAAGTGAGAGGGGTAATTAAACTTTGAGATATATCTGTAGTTTTATACTATTTCTCCCTAAAGCTCCCCACATCCAACTTATGGTCAGTTAAGGCAGATTTCAATTTGTGATCAATTCTTGAAGCAAGATTTTCCAAATAATAATGTTAAATAAAAGGCAGAACACATCTAATATGTAAAACAGTTTATTCAAAATAACCATATCTTAAGTAATACTGTAAAAATAGATTGGGTTCCAAAATATTTAATTCTAGTATTTTTTTTTTCTGGGAGGAAATTCATTTCCGAAAATACAGTATAATCCTGGGAGATGATATGATAATGCTAGCCTGTTTTTCACATTTTGAGTGAGCAATCTTTGTTCTCTGTGTTTAACATTTCAATTAACAGTAATATAGTCTTAATATAGGTAGCCCTTGACTTACAATCACAATTGAGCCCAAAATGTCTGTTGCTAGGTGAGATAGTTGTTAAGTGAGTTTGCCTCATTTTA
>NW_015391912.1:12325-19570 GCF_001527695.2 Protobothrops mucrosquamatus | reverse complement strand
TCAGGAAGGCGACAACTTGAAAATTTTTAAATCAGACAGTTTATCCACAAAGCCATTTGGCTAATCTGCAATATGGACCAGCAACCATTTTTAGAGGGTAGAAACAGATGATGTCACCCTCCATATCACCCTAGTGATATCCTGGCACTTTTTCCTGTTCTACCTTCAAAGTAATATTTTGTGGATTTGTGGGTTTGTTTGTTTGTTTGCTTATGGTAGGTATCGCATCATGACTTTTTCCCCTGCTAGCTTCACTTTCTTCTAGGCCACAGTCTTTAGTCTGGCTATTTTGGTGAGGCACTAATGTCCCTCACCTCATTTTCTAAGCTTTTTTTTTAAATACAGTCTCCTGTACTTTCCTATTTCTTCTTTTCTTGGTTCTTCTTCTTGAAATAACTGTTATAACATGGTTAATACATGGAAGGAAAAATACTTAGTTTCAAGTTTCTACTGAGTTTTGAATTAGATGCACTCTGCATGTGAGTCCAGTATTATAACCATTATGCCAGCAAGAAAGACTTTCTGTAAAAGTAGCTTCAACACTTTCTTGAGAAACAACTGAGAAAATGCAGGAAAAGGTTTTTGTTTATTATTTATTTAGTTTTTTCTAAAGCTATTTTTATTTTTATTTATTTATTTTTATGCTTTCTGAATGATGACAAAAAAAGAACAAAGCACAAAGGTAATAACAGTGCAAATATTATTCAAGTATGTATATTTTTCTAATATATTTAATGATTACCATTTTTGTTTGTGTGTTAATCCACAGTATATTGTATAAATGAGTTCTATATTTCACTGCCATTTTTTTTCCTGCTGGGCTTCATATTATTCTAGGGCTTGGCCAATGCCTAAATTTTCACTTCTTGGTCAGATACTAATAGCCTCATTTTACTTTCCAAGCTTTTCCTTTACTGTGTATTGTTTTCTCTTAGCTCTTCTCATTGAAATAATTTTTATAACACAAGAAATTTTGTACAGAACAGTACTGGTTCAGAATCAGCTAATTCAGGGAAAGAAAAATATTTGTTTCAAATTCTTGTGAATTTTGAATTGGGTATATTCTGCATGTGAGCCTATGACAGTAAGAAAAATATTCTGTAACAGTAGCTTCAGTTGTATTCACTGAGGAGAGCTGATGAAATATGGGAATATTGATTTGATTTTATTTGTCTGCTTCTTTTCTATTTCTGTTTATTTAATTTTATTGTTTTTAAATTAATAACAAAAAAAGAAAAAGAAGGAGAAACCAAAGATAATAATGAAGGAGATATATAAGTGTCAATTAGAAGAGAAAAAATGACATAGAATGTGAAAGAAATATAACAAAGGAAAAATTGTATGAAATGTAATTATAACTATAAATAATTAGAATATTATATATACTTCTTTAATGCAAATAGTATTCAAATATGTATAACTTTCTAATACATTTGTATGACTATCATATTTAACCTACAATATTTCATCAACATGAGTCCCATATTTCATTAAAATCATCTGTCTAAAGATTTAAATCCAGTTCCCTCATAAATGGCAAGTGCAGTGAGATGTTCTATCCATTGAGTAAATGGAGTCATATACTTATCTTTCCAATGATGCAATATCAGTTTTTGTCCATAGTAAGAGCACAGAGAATCCATTTATGTTGTCTGGGTGTCAAAATACATGTACTAGGCATATTGTTCAAAATATTACTTTCTGAAAATTTTAACTATTGTTGCACAATCATATTTATATACTCCATTACATTATCCTGATTAATATTTTTAAAAGTAGTATTATATGTCATGTTGTATAAAATGTATGTAATAGATGTGGCTGGCTGAGACAGCTTTCTAGCTTCTTCAGTGGTTTCTCCATTTAAGTTGCTCTCGGTTGTTCAGTTCAGGCCTGACAACAATAATGTACCATTTGGGGAAAAATATGAAACTCAGCAATCCAGCACTGGAAGCTAAAATAGAGAAAATCTCCACAGCAACCATGTATTTTCCTTTGGTGCTCAGGTAGGTTGGAACAAATGATAACCATACACTGCAGAACACTAACATGCTGAAAGTGATGAATTTGGCTTCATTGAAAGTATCAGGTAAATTCCTGGCAAAAAAAGCTACTATGAAGCTGGCAATGGCTAAAGAACCCATGTACCCAATGACACTGTAAAACATGATAGGGGATGCCTCATTACATTGCAGGGTAATTTCACCCATCCCTGAGTGCATATTAGCATCTGGAAACGGGGGACTAGTTGAAAGCCACACGGTACAAATGCCTACTTGAATAAGAGAACAAGAAATAACAATGGAACTGGCCAGCCCTTTCCCCATCCATCTAGTCCTCTTTGTCCCTGGTTGGGTAGCCATGAATGCCAAAACCACAGTGATGGTTTTGGCCAATACTGAAGAAACAGCCACTGAAAAGACAATGCCAAAAACTGATTGCTGCAGGACACATATCACTTTCTGAGGTTGCCCAATAAAAAGCAATGTAGAAAGGAAGCAGAGCAGAAGAGAGATGAGAAGAGTGAAAGTGAGGTCTCGGTTATTGGCTTTGACAATGGGAGTATTGCGATATAGTACAAATGTCTTTAGCAAAATAGCAGTGATCAGAGCAAGGAAAAGAGCTGCGGTTGCTAAACCCATCCCCATAGGTTCTTTATAGGATAAAAAGGTTACAATTTTGGGGATGCAGATATTCTGATATTTGTTTGGATAAAGTTCATCTTCGCACTCAACACAATCAGGCATATCTGGAAAAGAGAAGTTTAGCTTTAGTTATACCAATGTCTTATAGTGAAATTGTAAAATTGATAAATGTTAATCAAGGGTCTATGAGTGAGGAAATAGAGAGATTTTCCATCAAAACTATTCTTTCCTTGAGAGATGATCCATTGCTNTTGTATGTCCAGTATTTATTTCAGTCTTGAACTCCCATCCTATTACCTGAGCATTCTAGCCCCATTTCTCTCTTCTGCTAGACAAACTTTTCTTGCTTTCAAACAAGTTTTAGAAAAACATTAAAATGGCAGTATGCAGTAATGTTCAGACTAGAGATTTGGAATGGGCCTATATCAGTCTAAAACAGGTAATAAGCATTATTCTGATCACTTTCACTGTCCAATTTGTAAAGCCAAAGGTAATGACCTCAGAGAGGCAGACATGTAAACAAGCTACTACAATAGGCCTGAAGTGCCTGGGATCAAGTCTTTTGGACAAAGAGACACTTAACAATTTCCTAGATTTGGCTTGCCAGATGTCTTTTGCAGGAGTTCAGACAGGAATGATTAGAGGAGTCTGAAGGGATCAGGCAAATATACCACAAGTATGCCTCAATCGATTCAATCAGAATAGAGCTGGAAAGGGCCTTGGAGATCTTCTAGTCCAACCCCTTGCTCAAGCAGGAGAAAAAGAAAAAGAAAAAAAAGAAAAAGAAAAAGAAAAAGAAAAAGTAAAAGAAAAAAGATAAAGAAAAAGAAAAAGAAAAAGAAAAAGGAGGAGGAGGTGGTGGTGGTGGAGGTGGAGGAGAAGGAGGAGGAGGAGGTGGCTCAGCCCTTTATCAATTATACTGTAGGGTGACTTCTCAAAGGTTGGTATTTATATCCTACCTGGTTAAACCAATAGTGCCATACAATGGGTTTTTCATTCATAATGACTTTTTGATGTCCTTGATGTTGAGACTTGATCATTCCAACTTTTACTCTAGTAAAAGAGTTGTTTGGAGACAAAACCCAGTTCATGACATCAAATGCTGTTAGAAACATACCATACTGGTCAAAAGAAACTTTGTCTCCTATGGTATTATTAAAAGACACTTGTTTCAGAAAACGGAAGAGCTAGATGGAAGGGGAAATAAATGATTAATAAACTGAACAAGGGACTGAATATTTGTGAAAATATCCTCAAATTCAAAAGCCTATATATACTCTAAGTACTTTTACTTGAGAAAAGATCCTTCAAATATAAGTCTCAAATCCAAACATTTCATATTCAATTGAATTTTGTTATATCTGAGATAATTCAATTATTTAAAAAAATATTTTGTCTGAAAGAGCAGTGATAATCATTAGCTAGCATGGCCAGTGATGAGAGTTGATAGTTCCAGTCCAAAGGCATCTGATCAAACATAAATTTTATCATTCAGAAGTCACTTAAATGATTCTCAAAAATTATAGAGTTTGTGCTTGACAACTTCAGAATGGAGAACTTTCATAGATTTTTGAGTGTAAAATTTAAGTGTAGATTTTATTCAATATTGATTCTTTGTGAAATATAAATACAGGAGGTAAAATGAGATGCCCCTTTATGGATTACTGCCTTGTTGTGGCGAAGGGGCTTGCATAACACAATGAAGCTATGAGCTATGCCGTGCAGGGCCATCCAAGACGGACAGGTCATAGCAGAGAATTCTGACAAAATGTGATCCACTGGAGAAGGAAATGGCAAACTATTCCAGTATCTTTGCCATGAAAACCCCATGGACAGTACTAAAAGGCAAAAAGATATGACGCTGGAAGATGAGCCCCTCAGGTCAGAAGGTGTCCAATATGCTACTGAGGAAGAGCAGAGGGCTAGTACTAGTAGTGCCAGAAAGAATGAAGCGACTGGGCCAAAGCCAAAAGGATGCTCAGCTGTGGATATATCTGGTGGTGAAAGGAAAGTCCGATGCTGTAAAGATCTTTTCTCCATAGGAACCTGGAATGTAAGATCCATGAATCAAGGCAAGCTAGACGTAGTCAAACAAGAGATGACAAGACTGAACTTCGACATCTTAGGAATCAGCTAAAATGGACAGGAATGGGTGAATTTAACTCAGAGGACCATCAGGTATACTACTGTGGGCAAGAATCCCTCAGAAAAAATGGAGTAGCCTTCATAGTCAATAAAAGAATAGGAAAAGCAATACTGGGATACAATCCCCAAAATTACAGAATGATCCCAGTTCGAATCCAAGGCAAACCATTCAATATCACAGTAGTCCAAATCTATGCCCCAACCACTGGTGCTGAAGAGGATGAAATTGACTGGTTCTATGAAGCCCTACAGCACCTTATAGAATTAACACCAAAAATGATGTCCTTATCATCATGGGGGATTGGAATGCTAAAGTAGGAAGCCAAAAGATAACCGGGATAATAGGCAAGTTTGGCCTTGGAGTACAAAATGAAGCAGGGCACAGGCTGATAGAATTTTGTCAAGAGAATATGATGGTCATAACAAACACTCTTTTCCAACAACCCAAGAGATGGCTCTACACATGGACATCACCAGACGGTCAACACAGAAATCAGATTGATTGTGTGCTCTGCAGCCAAAGATGGAGAAGCTCTATACAGTCAGTAAAAACAAGATCAGGAGCTGACTGTGGCTCAGATCATGAGCTTCTCATTGCAAAATTTAGGCTTAAATTGAATAAAGTAGGGAAAAGCACTAGGCCACTCAGGTATGAACTAAATCATATTCCTGATGAATATGAATAGAGGTGACAAACAGATTTAAGGAATTAGATCTGATAGACAGAGTGCCTGAAGAACTATGGACGGAGGTTCGCAACATTGTACAAGAGGTAGCAACTAAAACCATCCCAAAGAAAAAGAAATGCAAGAAAGCAAAATGGCTGTCTGAGGAAGCTTTGCAAATAGCTGAAGAAAGAAGGGAAGCAAAAGGCAAAGGAGAAAGAGAAAGATACACCCAATTGAATTCAGAATTCCAGAGAATAGCTAGAAGAGATAAGAATACCTTCTTAAATGAACAGTGCAAAGAAATAGAAGAAAACAACAGAATAGGAAGGACCAGAGATCTCTTCAAGAAAATTGGAGATATGAAGGGAATGTTTCATGCAAAGATGGGCATGATAAAGGACCATAACGGCAGGGACCTAACAGAGGCAGAAGAGATTAAGAAGAGGTGGCAAAACTACACAGAAAAACTATACAAGAACAAGCTTAACATCCCAGATAACCACGATGGGGTGGTCACTGACCTCGAGCCAGACATTTTAGAATGTGAAGTGAAATGGGCCTTAGAAAATCTGAGCAACAACAAAGCTAGTGGAGGTGACAGTATTCCAGCTGAGCTATTCAAAATCTTAAAAGACGATGCAGTAAAAGTGCTACACTCAATTTGCCAGCAAATTTGGAAAACTCAACAGTGGCCACAGGATTGAAAAAGGTCAGTTTACATTCCAATTCCAAAGAAAGGCAATGCCAAAGAATGTTCAAACTATTGCACCATTGCACTCATTTCACATGCTAGTAAAGTTATGCTTAAAATCCTACAAGCCAGACTCCAGCAGTATATGGATAGAGAACTACCAGAAGTACAGGCAGGATTTCAAAGAGGCAGAGGAACTAGAGATCAAATTGCCAACATACGCTTGATCATGGAGAAAGCTAGGGAGTTCCAGAAAAACATCTACTTCTGCTTCATTGATTATGCTAAAGCCTTTGATTGTGTGGATCACAACAAATTGTGGCAAGTTCTTAAAGAGATGGGAGTACCAGACCATCTTATTTGTCTCTTGAGAAACCTATATGCAGGTCAAGAAGCAACAGTGGGAACTGGACATGGAACCACTGATTGGTTCAAAATTGGGAAAGGAGTCTGGCAAGGCTGTATACTGTCGCCCTGCCTATTTAACTTATATGCAGAGCACATCATGAGAAAGGCAGGGCTAGATGAATCAAAAGTTGGAATTAAGATTGCCGGGAGAAATATCAACAACCTAAGATATGCAGATGATACCACTCTAATAGCAGAAAGTGAAGAGGAACTAAAGAGCCTCTTGATGCGGGTGAAGAAGGAGAGTGCAAAAGTTGGCTTGAAACTCAATATTAAGAAAACCAAAATCATGGCATCCGGCCCTCTCAATTCCTGGCAAATAGATGGGGAAGAAATGAAGGTAGTGACAGATTTTATTTTCCTGGGCTCCAAGATAACCTCAGATGGGGACTGCAGCCAAGAAATTAAAAGACGCTTGCTCCTAGGGAGGAAAGCTATGGCAAATCTAGACAGCATACTAAAAAGAAGCACCCTGCCAACAAAAGTGCATATAGTGAAGGCCATGGTTTTCCCAGTTGCAATGTATGGAGTCCCTTGGACTGCAAGGCATTCAAACTGGTCAGTCTTAGAAGAGATCAACCCTAACTGCTCTTTAGAAGGCCAGATCCTGAAGTTGAAACTCAAAGACTTTGGCCACCTAATGAGAAGGAAGGACTCACTGAAGAAGGGCCTAATGCTGGGAAAGATT
>NW_015391912.1:10068-11294 GCF_001527695.2 Protobothrops mucrosquamatus | reverse complement strand
TATAGTGAAGGCCATGGTTTTCCCAGTTGCAATGTATGGAGTCCCTTGGACTGCAAGGCATTCAAACTGGTCAGTCTTAGAAGAGATCAACCCTAACTGCTCTTTAGAAGGCCAGATCCTGAAGTTGAAACTCAAAGACTTTGGCCACCTAATGAGAAGGAAGGACTCACTGAAGAAGGGCCTAATGCTGGGAAAGATTGAGGGCAATAGAAGAAGGGGACGACAGAGAATGAGGTGGCTGGATGGAGTCACTGAAGCAGGAGGTGTGAACTTAAATGGACTCCAGAAGATGTTAGGACAGGAAGACCTGGAGGAACATTATCCATGGGGTCGCGATGGGTCGGACACAACTTCGCAATTAACAACAACAAAATGAGATGTGAATATATTATTGAACACTATTGTTGACCTCAGTGAACTAATTTTATTGTCAGTTAAATAAATATCAGAATTCACTTTTTTTTTCTTCCATAGTTTTCTCAAGGAATTTATGTGGAGAGATACAATGTTATAGGTACAAATGCAAATTAAAATGGATGCAGTTTTTCAAATTTCTCTATTTTTTAAACAACTGGGAAACATAGAGAGTAAAATAATCTGGGCTATGCTGCTCTTGCAATCATAGTAACCCTTTCTACTGAAGAATTTCTTTAAAACATTACTAACAGAAGAATATTTATGGTATTAATGCTTACATCGTTGAAAATAAAGCAGTAGTGGACTTTCCAAATTTACATTACCTCCCATGGCTTTTCAAGCAGAAATGTACATCTCTCCTCCTCCACCATTCTTTTGTGTTTGAATTGGGATGAATACATGACATGCAAAGCGTGAGCCACAGCAAAGACAGCATTATAGATGCTGTAGCTATGTCCAGTAATGGTTTTTTCAAAATATTTTTCAGGAACATTCTCCAGTCTCTCTAGTCCAGAGCAGAAACCACTGTTTGTATGGTTCAAAATCCAGTTGGGGAAGGTGCAGCCAAAACCATAAGACCAAAAGTCCCTTATGAAATAATCTTCTTTTGCATTGGAAGGGTTTCTATCCTGAATAAATTCCTGAAATCCTGGCAGCTCACTGGAATGGACAGCCAAGGATAAAGCACCATGGTAGACCTGCTTAGCAACTTTCAGTTCTTCTTCATTACCATAGTTTTTAAGCTCTAACTGGGCAGTCAAAATCCACACTTTACCCTTTATATTGTTTGTTATCTCACTGTCTTGTTC
>NW_015391912.1:0-9926 GCF_001527695.2 Protobothrops mucrosquamatus | reverse complement strand
CATTGGAAGGGTTTCTATCCTGAATAAATTCCTGAAATCCTGGCAGCTCACTGGAATGGACAGCCAAGGATAAAGCACCATGGTAGACCTGCTTAGCAACTTTCAGTTCTTCTTCATTACCATAGTTTTTAAGCTCTAACTGGGCAGTCAAAATCCACACTTTACCCTTTATATTGTTTGTTATCTCACTGTCTTGTTCCATAGAAAGCAACCAGTCAAAAACCACAAGAGTGCGAAGATCACCAAACAGGAGAAATACATTGGCTGTGCTAGTAATGATTCTATTCCATATTGTAAATGCCCATTTCTTTATACCCCCAAATTCAATATCCATGCCTACATTGTAGATTGTCTCAATAAAAGCAAAGCAAATGCCATGAGTGGCAAATTCTGGAACCATAACTTGAAAAATCCATTCTGGATTAATTCCAGTTGCAGTGTAAAATCCAATCCAAGTCCACCTAAAAATGAGAAGTAATTCAAGAATTAGCCTGTACTGATGGGCTTCATTTGGAACCATTTGGTAGAAATATGGGGATTGGGTTTGATCCATCCTCACTGGAGTAGAGCCATAGGAGACCTAAATAGAATGGTAATTGAAGAAATGACAAAGGAAGATTAATGTGTATATCTGCTTGTTGTTATTATTATTATTATTTGGAGTAGTATTAGTATTAGTATCTCTGGGATCACATTTCAGTAAAGTAATAATAATAATATTGAAAAATAATATTGTCCAGAACAAAAATGTGGCAATTATTTGTCCTTTTGAGGAAAATTGCAGCTTTTGATAACAGTGGCCAACCAAAGTCACTCCAACAGTGAGTTGGCAGCATATAAATTTAATTGTAAATCATGAATAAATAAATCATGATCAATTTTTATGGCCACTCATCTTAAGCAAACTGGCTTTGTGGAAAAGAAAATAATGAATTTTATATTTATATTAATTAGTTTTAAATATTATGAAGTGAGATGACTTTACACTAGTAACAATGAAAGATGTTTTAAGCTGACACTTCTTAAAATAGTTCTGTTGCCATACAAATAAGTTCTATATATTTAAAAATACATCTATCCTTACTATATAAAGCATCAGGAGGAGAAAAATAATCTTTAAAACTGAACATACATCCTACCTGAGGAATCTTGTAGATGCTAAAAATGTGTGGTATATGATGAGAAGATACAATACCAAGCCCTTCAAGCACTGTAAGAAGATTGTCTTTACTACCACAGTGGTAATTGGGGAGAAAATGCTTCTTTGGAGAAATAAGTTGCATTGCAGAACGAAAGGCCCACCTGGTATTGATATAGCTATCATAGATATGGAATCCGAGGGTGATATTGGGTAGGATATAGGGATCTTCATTGATTTCCTTTATGGCAAATATCAAGGCCAGAATATGCTGGTAGTTCTGAGTCATAACCCTACAGTGGGATTTCCATTATGTGTCAAACTAATTCAACAACAAAATTGTAAGCTATAATTTAAGAAGCATTTTTGGTACAAAATTTAGTCAACAAAACTACCTCACTGTGAAGAGCCAAAGCAAGTTAAATCAGTATATCAGTAAATATTTGGAACAGAGTATTTTAAAAATAAAAGAAAACTGACAGATTAAGGACATGATTTATAATTATCTAATATACCTGCTTTTTCCCTTTCATCACAATTGATTTTAGAATTTATTAATGTATCAGTTGATATACCTCTGTTCCATTAGTGGGGAGCTAATATTGGCCAACCAACACAAAAGGCTGCTATCAGGGAATCCAAGACCTATAGATTAGAGGAAGGCAAGGATGGATTCATTCTACACAATTGCCAAAAAATTTACATGAAACATGTGAATTTTCTGATCATTGATTGTGAGTTAAATTAAACTTTACACACAGAGACACACACAATCTGATGGTTTTAAGTTTCTTATATATTTATTCCATTCTTATCATAGAAAAAATTCAAAAGTTGTCATAAATATATAAAGAGGAAACTGTGTTGAGAAAAACTGAATAATTATGTATCTTTTTTTGGAAAAACATGTTGTGATTTATCATGACAAAGAATAAAATTCTAACTTTTGAACAAAAAATTGAATTAAGAGAATCTAGGTCCAAATGAATGAAACTGAATTCCCTAGTTGAAAGTTAAACATGCCTTATTGATCTTTTATCTACTTGAGTACCTAACTTTACATTGACTGAGCTAAGTATGTAACATTTGGGTTTAATTAAGCATATTTTAAGCACCAGCTATATAATTAATATTTCCTTGTAGAAGTAGGGGAGCAAAAATAGATTTGCAATCTGTACTTGATTTCCGCAATATAATCTACTCCATTCTTTGCTGCAATAAATCATACCCATCAAGCTGCTCTTCTACATATCATTCTGCTCAGAAGCATACAGAATGCAAACCCAATTCCTTACAGGTAGTTTTCAGAGTATGTTGGAGGTGGTGGTTCATCAAAAAATTTTGGAGTGGAGACAAAGAAGGTATGAGAAACAAGGCCACCAAAGAGTAGATCCCCTGGTTGAAGATACTTGTGAAAAATGAAATGATGATCCATAATATGACAATTAATTTTTTTCTGCCATGCCATGTGAGGCAGTAGTAGAAAAAGTAACACTACTACTGTCAACATACTAAGTACAAATTGACCTCTAAACTAACACAAATACCACAGACATTAAAAACCTCTATGAAAGCAATGGTGAGATTTGAATGAAAATTGAAATGTGTGTCCTTGAATTGATCTGACTGAAATCTGTCACTAGTTTTTTAATCTAAGTATATATATATATATATATATATATATATATATATATATATATACATACAATATATAAACTCAGAAAGTTGCACTTATGTCTAACCAAACACACACATATATACTTTTATTTTTGTCAACAAGTTTGATATTTGACAGCACAGAGATTGGAAAGCAGAGAAATAATTATAGGTCTTGGATAAATTATCTAAAATTGGTGAATCCTCTGTAGCTTTGCTAAAAATTGTCTTTGTTGTCTTCTCCTTGAAAGTTTATTACAACTGATGCAATCTGTAAATAAAACTTTTTTTGTGGCAGACTTTATTTCTATTAACTTGCATCACTCCAAAGAGCTATTTTTCGTCTTCTTGGAGACAAATGTAGAAATTAGAAATTAGGCAAACATTTAGAGCAGTAATTCTTAAATATCTAAAATACTTGAATGACTGCAGCTATAATACATATCAACACAGTTACTTTGGGGTGGGCCCTTGCCATTAGCCCTTTCATCATTTTCACCAGCATTGTCATCAGCATCAGTGAAACTATGGAAGGCTTACTAAGGCAGCCCTCATTTCTTTCCTTCAGCTTTCTTGGATCTAATGTCTCAAATCTAATCATTAATATCTTCTTCATCCTATCATTCCTATCAATGCCATCATCATTTAAAGGCAAATGTGTGCTTTACTTCTATAATTTAACATGCCTTTGTTCCAATCTTCAATCCAAATAGTCATTGGAACTGACAAAATAAACCTGTTGTAAAATACTAGGATTTACTAGGTTTAACAGGGGCATTTTGCTTCACTGAGCAAAGTACATAGTCAAAACAAAATTGTTAGAAGTGTCCCTTGCTTAAAATGGTGGTGCCCATGTTGCTTTATTAGTTGGGGGTGGGTTGCATTGTTGTCACTGCAAAGCCAAAGCACTAAATTGGAACTCATATATTTTAAGAAGTTTCATGAGCCATTCTGCCAATTTTCTTTCTATGAAAGACTAGATTTGAGGAAGTAATTCAGTTAATAAGGTCCATTCCAACTAATAACCTCCTGTTCTCATCAAAGGAAAGATGGTCTCCAGCACTGTTGCTGAATGAGACACTTCTGAGAAAGTAATGAAGCTGGATTGAAAAGGAAAATTCAATTCAAGTGGGATTTTCCTTCCTTTTCCTTGAAGGATTTCCCTTTCTTTTCCTTTGGTGCCAAAGCACTAAATTGGAACTCATCTATTTTACATAATTATATTAAATCTTACTTTGTCCAAAAACATTTAGGGCTTTTCATGTATTTTTGCTAATTTAGGACATTCATTAATGCTAATTTAGGACATTTAGGACATTCACAGTATCTCTGTCTCTCTCACACACATACTCCAATTCAATCAGTTAGTACACATAGTCTTGTGTCTCACTTGGTTTTTCTTCTTTTTCTCTCCCTTGCAGAATGAAGATATTGCCTAAACAAGAAACCTTTTCCCAAGCTGTTTTATCCTCAGCTCAGCAGATCCCTAAAAAGTGCTAATGTGTAGCTTGATGTATGTGTGCCCTCTTGTTTACTCTTTTCCTCTACAATAAATGTAAATAAATTCATTAATTCTCTTCTTGTAAATTATTCTAGTGCAGAGGTAAGCACTAGGGGGGTAAAGGCACAGGAGTACGAAAAAAGGGCTATAAGATTTTCTCTTTAACCAACTTCCCTGTAAGTTCTGGAAGCTTTCCTCCCATTTGGGTTCACCTAGTAATTTGGGGTCATATCCTTCTGATGCTATAAAGGAAAGGAAAAATGAATTAAAATCATAAGCACAGTAGTGGTCACATGACTTTTCATTTAACAACCATTTCAGTTAATGACTGAATTGCCAGTCCCAATTGCATTGGTATAAGGGGACTACCTGTGATATTCGTGTGCATTAGATCATGCAACGCTAAAGATCCTGAAATATGCCTTTTGAGGAGGAAAATAATATCATTTAGGAATATAAGGTTTATATTTTAATGGTGCTTTTTTAATAGAACAGGTCTTGGTGTGAGGAGTCAGAAGAGAAATATTAAACATAGTTTATATTTTGGCTCAAGAGGCAGATATACATGTAACAGATCTGCTAAACATGAATTAATAAATTTTATTAGTGGGGTGGGGAAATTCTCTTTTCAGTTTCGCAATACGCTTAGGCATTATTTGTGCATGAAATATCTTGATGTCTGACATTTTTCCCTTCTATTTGAGATTTGTATTTTGCAATCTTCTTTGTTGATCTTCCTTCTTGTTGCTATTCTTTAATTGATACTGGAGTGTAATGTTGATGATTGATTAGTAATCTTATTATGTTTACTGTAACTATAAACTGCTGTCAACTATAAAGTATTAAAACAAATTGATATACTTTGGTTTAAATTTTGGTTGTGAAATCTGACATATTTGCTTACTAAGAGGTCAAGTGAATTGAGTTACATTTGTGTTATTTTCTTTATTATTTTGGTAGAAAGAAGTTAGAAGCAAAGATTGAGTAATTGACTATGTGCCATTAAGCCATTATAGATTTTTAGTGACCACATAGATTTTCTCCATGACAATCTCTCCCTCATTTGAATGTCTATGAAGATTTTCAGTCATACAGCTCTTAGTTGTATCAAAAATGTTTTATTTTGTTTTTTGAAAAGGCAACTGGACTGATTTTTTTTTGAGAAAGAAGAGATTTTCCTTCCTATCCTGGAAGATTCATCAGTTACATTGGATGGTGTGGGAGATGGAAGGACAGTTATTGACAGTTGAGATTAGTTGGTGAGAGGGGGAATGATGGTGTGGGGATGGGGATGGAAAGATTTTCTTTTCCCTCTTTACTGGTAGGCAAACTTTCATCTCAGTGGAATAGGGTTCTGATCACTACTATCTTGTGTTCCAGTGGGTGGTGAGAATTAAAATGCAAATACTGATCAGTGTACGTTGGTTTTCTGTAAACTTCAATGTTAAGGCTTCTGCCTTCCATAAGGTGCACAGCACCGTCTGGGAAAGCTATACAGTTAACATCTTCCCTTATGAACTTAATGTATCAATCCACAGAGTTGATGTGTTTGGTGAAGGACTCCACTTCCTGAGTTTTAATATTGACCCAAGTATCATCCACATACCTGTACCAGTGAGTTGGTGAAAATTCTGGGAATACGTTTATGGCTTTGGTTTCTGCCTCTTCTGTGTAGAGATTTGCCATAATGGGGGACATAGGTGAACCCATGGTGACGCTGTGTTTTTGTTTGTAGACACCTTCATAGTATTTATAATAGGTAGTGGTCAGACAGAGGTCTAACATGGCACATAATTGTTCTCGGCTGATATTAGTTTGGTTACCTAATGTGCTGTCTTGTAGCAGATGTTTCTGCTACAAATGATAATTTCTATGTAGATGCAGAAGCCTTTGCGCAAAGAGCCTGCTGGAACCTAGTATTCTAATTAATTTAGGAATCTTACAAGACATGGACATGTACAGCACCTGCTTCTGCTACTTGCTGTTCCTTGCATCAAATTCACAAAGATTCATAGTATTCTGTTCTGTGCGTTGGTAAGGCATTGAGATGAGGCAGGAGTAACAACAGTCGCTTCTTTATTTAATCTTCAACAGAACAACACAAAATGGTGCAGATCCCTTTTATACCCCCTTACAGGGAGCAGCATCAACCAATCAATGCAACGTATCATTCCCACCTTGCGCATGCGCAATAGGCTGGAGACAGCCTGTCTGGCTAGGGGAGCCACGTGGTCTGCCTGGGTCTCTCTGCAGCTTCCTGCACCTGCTGTGTCAATCACAGCCCAGGACATAACACATAGTATTTTAAATTCATTAATATTTAACCTGCCACAAGACTTTGCATTGTTGTTCTTCAGCAGACTAATACAAGTATCCCATGTAGTAGGACTACTTAAACATTTAAAGATAAATATTGCAATATATTTTTCCAATGTAGTTTTCTTAAAAAGGTAGATTGCAGCTAAATGCAGGAATGGGATATTTTTGACCTAAAAAAAAACCTATGTGCAAAAATAGTTTTTCAGTATATAGTTATGAATCATGTAAAAAAGATGTTGAGACTCTAGAAAAAGTACAGAGAAGAGCAACAAAAATGATTAGGGGACTGGAGGCTAAAACATAAGGAACGGTTGCTGGAATTGGGTATGTCTAGTTTAATGAAGAGAAGGATGAGGGGGGACATGATAGCAGTGTTCCAATATCTCAGGGGCTGCCACAAAGAAGAGGGAGTCAAGCTATTCTCCAAGGTGCCTGAAGGCAGGACAAGAAGCAACGGGTGGAACCTAAGCAAGGAGAGAAGCAACCTAGAACTAAGGAGAAACTTCCTGACAGTTAGAACAATTAACCAGTGGAACAATCTGCCTCCAGAAGCAGAGAATGCTCCAACACTGGAAGTTTTTAAAAAGAGACTGGACAGCCATTTGGTCTGAAATGGTATAGGGTTTACTGTCTGAGCAGGGGGTTGGACTCGATGACCTCCAAGGTCCCTTCCAACTTTATTATTATTATTATTATTATTATTATTATTATTATTATTATTATTATTATTATTATTATTATTATTGATGATGATGATGATCATCATCATCATCATCATCATCATCGCACAGTCAGCCAGATGTTCAGACTGGATTTGGCATTTTGTCTACCTACTGAGTCCTTACCAAGGACCTGGGATAGGCATATTTGGATGTTTGATGGTATTATAGATATTGTCGCGGGATGGAAGCAGTTCCTAGTAAGGCTGCCTTTTGCAACTGACTAATGGTGAATTTGTCAATGCCAATGGTGTTCAAGTGGTGTTAAAGATGTCTGGGGTAGTGCCACTCCATCCAGGCCAAAGATGTTAAAATTCTGGAACTTGAAGCTCATGTACCCAAAGCCATTTGATCTTGCAAGGGTTCAGCCAAAGGCTCTTGTCTAAGCTCTCATAGCCTCTAGCCTCCCCACATTCAACTTATGGTCAGTTAAGGCAGATTTCAATTTGTGATCAATTCTTGAAGCACAGCAACAATATTACTTGGATCAGCAGAGGTGGAGATGTAAAGCACAGTATCATCAGCCTACTGATGATACCAAAACCCAAGGTGATGGATGATCTCACCCAGAGGCTTCATGTGGATGTTAAAAAGGACTGGAGAAACTACTGAGCCCTGTGGCATGCCACAAAAGAGTGGCTCAGGGCTGGATCAATCAACTTTGATTCTGCCTAGCCTTGGAGAAAGAAGTCAGACTAATGCAAACCTGTGCTGCCCATGTCCAAATCCAATAGCCACCCCAAAAGGATACCATGGTGAGTGTATCAACAGCTTCTGAGATGTCAAGGAGAGAAAGGATGGTTGCACTACCCCCATCCCACTCTCACCAGAGATCATCAAGTGTGACCAATACTGTTCCTATCCCATAACTGGATCTGAATCCTGACTGGAAATGATCCACATAATGTGTTTCATCCAGTACCTCTGAAGCTGCCAAGCTTTTCTACCACCTTCCCTAAAAAGGATGGGAAATTGGACAAAAAATGTCCAGGCAGGCAAGTCAAGGGACATTTTTTTTTCTAAGGAGAAGACAAACAGGTGCCTTCTTAAAAGGCCTGGGAATTTCCCCTCCTGCAGTGAAGAACTGATCACTGCCTAAAACCTCCTTCCAAAAGCTCAGAATGAACAAAGACAAAAAGTCAAAGATAATAAATATAATAAAAAAAGTTTCTTTCAGCATACAAATAACAAGAAAAAACTCAAGGAAACAGACCACTTAAGAGAGAAGATGGCAAGGAAGTAACAGGCAGCAGAGAGAAAGCATTATTTCTAATAAAATGCATCACTCCAACGAATGCTTTTTATTTCCTTCCTGGAATCAGATCGAAAATATAAAAGCATATAAAATATAGGCAAATCTTCAGGTCAGCAGTTCTTAAATAACTAAAGTAGTTAGGTGATTGCCCTTAATATAAAGATTGCCCTTAATATAAAGGTAAAGTCTATTTTGGAGAGAACCTTTGCTCCATTTCTTTTCATCATCCCTTTCAGTCAGATCTTTTCCTCCTCCTCCTCCTCCGGAAGGGATTCAGGCCGGACAGAGGACTACCTATCCATTGGATGATGGATGATCTTCCATTGTGCCAATAAGTTCAGGGTGACTCTGGAAGACATTTTAATAATTCAAAAATGCAAAGAAATGGCAGAAAATGTGAGAGGGGTAATTAAACTTTGAGATATATCTGCAGTTTTATACTATTTCTCCCTAAAGCTCCCCACATCCAACTTATGGTCAGTTAAGGCAGATTTCAATTTGTGATCAATTCTTGAAGCAAGATTTTCCAAATAATAATGTTAAATAAAAGGCAGAACACATCTAATATGTAAAACAGTTTATTCAAAATAACCATATCTTAAGTAATACTGTAAAAATAGATTGGGTTCCAAAATATTTAATTCTAGTATTTTTTTTTCTGGAAGGAAATTCATTTCCGAAAATACAGTATAATCCTGGGAGATGATATGATAATGCTAGCCTGTTTTTCACATTTTGAGTGAGCAATCTTTGTTCTCTGTGTTTAACATTTCAATTAACAGTCCTTGACTTATGACCACAATTGAGCCCAAAATGTCTGTTGCTAGGTGAGATAGTTGTTAAGTGAGTTTGCCTCATTTTACGACCTTCTTTGCCACAATTGTTAAGTGAATCTGGCTTTTCCAATGACTTTGCTTCTCAGAGGGTCACAAAAGGGGATCATATGACCCCGGCACACTGCAAACATGATAAATATGAGCCAGTGCCAAATGTCTAAATTTTTAGTGCATGACTGTGGGCATGCTGCTATGATCATAAGTGTTTAAATCAGTCATAAGTCACTTTTTTCCAGCACTGTTATAATTTCAAATGGTCACTAAATGAACTGTTGTAAGTCGAGGACTATCTGTAGAGAAAATTCAGGAAGGCGACAACTTGAAAATTTTTAAATCAGACAGTTTATCCACAAAGCCATTTGGCTAATCTGCAATATGGACCAGCAACCATTTTTAGAGGGTAGAAACAGATGATGTCACCCTCCATATCACCCTAGTGATATCCTGGCACTTTTTCCTGTTCTACCTTCAAAGTAATATTTTGTGGATTTGTGGGTTTGTT
>NW_015391911.1:14718-23055 GCF_001527695.2 Protobothrops mucrosquamatus | reverse complement strand
TATGGCACGGGTGCCGGAGGCGGCACTCAGAGCCCTCTCTGTGGGCACGCGTGCCGTCGCCCCAGTCCTAGGCCTTCAGCTGGGTTTTATAAAACCTTTTCGCTTTAGGCCTCCGCCGCCGTGTGCCAAAAAAAAAAAAAAGGTCCAATCAATCAGTCAATTTCAACTTCTCACGGGAAAAAAAAAGATCTTGCAAAGTTGGAATTGATTGATTGAACTTTTTAGTCCCACCCAGTCTGCCGTTACCACCGCAGTAATACCCACCCAATGGGCCACGCCCACCCAATGGGCCACACCCACCGGCACTCGACGATGCATAAGTGGGTTTTGGGTTGCACTTTGGGCACTCGGTCTCTAAAAGGTTCGCCATCACTGTTCTAGGCCTTGAAGGCCTGGAGGAGGCCTCCCAGGCCTAGAACGGCCACCGGAAATGTGTGGATGCCACTTCTGGTAGTCCGTTCTAGGCCTCGGAGGCCTGGAGAATGCCTCCCAGGCCTAGAACAGCCACCGGAAGTGCATGGATGCCACTTCCAGAAGTTCATTCTAGGCTTCGGAATCCTGGAGGAGGCCTCCCAGGCTTAGAACAGGCACCAGAAGTGCGTGGATGCCACTTCCAGAAGTTCATTCTAGGCCTGGGAGGCCTGGAGGAGGTCTCCCAGGCCTAGAACAGCCACTGGAAGTACATGGATGCCACTTCTGGAAGTCCGTTCTAGGCCTCAGAGGCCCAGGCCTGCATCCAATAAGAGAACCGGTTGTTCAGTTATTTGAATCCCACCACTGCCTCAGACCCAAAGCTGGCACCCCACTCCAGCAGCCCAATTCCAACCCTAATGGGGGATCAAGCCCACTCACTCAGAGCCGTCGCCCTCGTCGCCGCCGGTGGGGCTGGGTCCCTCAGCAATGGCGGAGGTGATGTTGAGGGCCGGCGGCACCAGTTTCCTCTTGGCTGGCACGGCAGCGGCGGAGGCTGGGGCTCGCGTTCCGTAGCACCTAGCGAAGGACCCGCCTCAGAAGAAGCAGCAGCAGTGGCATTGTCATCGCCCGGCTTGGCTGCCCTAAGCGAGGCCGAGGCTGCAAGTGAGGCCTAAACCCTGAGGTAAAAACGCGAAGAGGCGAGAGGAAGGGGGCGTGGCCAAAGCGCGGGTGCACGCTTTGCCGCGTGAGGGAGAAACTGGGGGAAAAACATCTCCCACCAACTTGCCATCCCGCCATTGGCTGGAGCTCTCACCGCCATCAACCCGCCCTCTCCTCGTGATTGGACGGCTTGCCCGGGAGGTTGAGGCGGGCCGTATAAAAAGGCGGGCTGTAGTTTGAGGACAAGATGGTGGCCTCAGCGGTGTGAGGTGAAACTCGGATCAGTCCATTTTGGCCACCGATGTGACTTCTTTGACCTTCAAAACTTTGACCATCCCTTGCAGATCATCCCTTCCTTCCTAATTTGGGGTGAATTAGGGGGTCCACCGTTCCACTGAAAGAGGAGGAGGAGGAGGAGGGCCTTCCAGTTTTTAACCAGAAATCAAAGACTTTTCACGAAGGATTCTGAGAAAGGAAGAACAGAATCTGGCCCAAAAGATGACAACAACAATAACAACAACAATAATAGAGAGTGATGGAGTTGGAAGGGACCTTGGAGGTCATCTAATCCAACCCCCTGCTCAAGCAGGCGGCCCTTACAGAATCATAGACTAATGGAGTTGGAAGGGACCTTGGAGGTCATCTAGTCCAACCCCCTGCTCAAGCAGGCGGCCCTCACAGAATCATAGACTACTGGAGCTGGAAGGGACCTTGGAGGTCATCTAGTTCAACCCCCGGTTCAAGCAGGAGGCCCGCACAGAATCATAGACTAATGGAGTTGGAAGGGACCTTGGAGGTCATCTAGTCCAACCCCCTAATCAAGCAGGAGGCCCTCACAGAATCATAGACTAATGGAGTTGGAAGGGACCTTGGAGGTCATCTAGTCCAACCCCCTGCTCAAGCAGGAGATCCTTACAGAATCAATAAGAAAGACCAAAAGGTCTAGATAATGGACATGATCTCTCTTTAATGAGTTTCCATCCGTTGCTCCTTGCCTTGCCTTGAGGTGCTTTGGAGAATCGGTTGACCCCCCCCCCCTCTTCTTTGGGGCAGCCCCTCAAACATCGGAAGGCTGCTGTCATGTCGTCCCTAAACTTTCTCTTCATTGGGCTAAGCTTACCTATTTCCTTCAACTGTTCGCCATACGGTTTAGCCCCCGGACCCTTTGTATTTTAGAATAGAATAACAGAGTTGGAAGGGGCCTTGGAGGTCTTCTAGTCCAACCCCCTGTTCAGGGCAGGAGACCTTATGTCGTTCCAGACAAATGGCTGTCCAGTCTCTTTTTAAAAACTTCCAGTGTTGGAGCATTCACAACTTCTGGAGGCAAGGAGTTCCACTAATTAATTGTTCTGATTGTCGGGAAATTCCTCCTTAGTTCCAGGTTGCTTCTCTTCCAAGCCTAGCTGTTTAATTACAACACCTTGGTAAGGCCACGCTTGGAATACGGCATCCAGTTTTGGTCACCACGATGTAAAAAAGATGCTGAGACTCTAGAAAGAGTGCAGAGAAGAGCAACAAAGACGATCAGGGGACTGGAGGCTAAAACATATAAGGAACGGCTGCTGGAATTGGGTATGTCTAGTTTAATGAAGAGAAGGACGAGGGGGGGACATGATAGCAGGGTTCCAGTATCTCAGGGGCTGCCCCAAAGAAGAGGGAGTCAAGCTGTTCTCCAAAGCGCCTGAAGGCAGGACAAGAAGCAACGGATGGAAACTAATCAAGGAGAGAAGCAACCTGGAACTAAGGAGAAACTTCCTGACAGTGAGAACAATTAACCAGTGGAACAACCTGCCTCCAGAAGCTCTGAATGCTCCAACACTGGAAGTTTTTAAGAAGAGACTGGACAGCCATTTGCCCGAAATGGTATAGGGTTTCCTGTGTGAGCAGGGAGTTGGACTAGATGACCTCCAAGGTCCCTTCCAACTTTTTATTATTATTATTATTATTATTATTATTATTATTATTATTATTATTATTATTATTATTATTATTATTATTATTATTTTATTTTTTTTATTCATTAGACGTGAACCTCAGTCAACTGAACATTCAAATTGGCTGGCGCTGATGGTTGACACGGGTTGCTAACAGCATCCTAGGTGTCAACCAGGTATCCCCTTAAAATATAAGATGTTCTGAGTAGCGCAGATTTTTGTAACATTGCTGGAGTTGTTGTTGTTGTTGTTATTATTATTATTATTATTATTATTATTATTATTATTATTATTATTCTGGATAGTGGACATTACAGCTTCTCCCTCCTTCCCTCCCTCTCCCTCTCTCTCTCATAGGTATTCCTGGGTTCATCGGCTCCACTTGGTACGCCATTGGGATCTACGTGGAACGCTCCACCCTAGTCTTGCACAACATCTTCGTGGGCACCCAGTACCAGCTTGGCTGGTCGTGCTGGCTCGGGCTGAGCGGGTCCTTCGGCTGCTTCCTAGCCGGCGTCTTTTTAACCTGCTGCGGGCGCCTTTTCCAAGGTGAGCTAAGGCAGATGTGCAGAGCACGGCCACACGTATGAAGCGACGTGAAACCTTGTCTGGTCGTCCCAGAGGTGCTTTTCAAAGGCAACTGGATGTCCTCAGTTTACTTCTGAAGGACTGAAGATGAACTGAAGAAGCTTCTTGGAGGAGAAGCGAAATGTTTTCAAGGAAAAAAAACAACGGAGAAAGACCCAGCGAGAACAATTAACCAGTTGCCTTCAGAGGTTGTGGGTGCTCCATCCCTGGAGGTTTTTAAGAAGAGACTGGACAGCCACCTGTCTGAAATGGTAGGGGGTCTCCTGCTTGAGCAAGGGGATGGACTAGAAGACCTCGGAGGTCCCTTCCAGCTTTATTCCGAAGGATTGAAAAAGTCCCATTGTGTTTTGAAAAGCACCATGGCCTGGACAGTTGAGAACCTCCATAGATATTGGATGGTTTTGTGTTTTGCAAAAGGTCCAGTAGATGGTCCATTTTTGGTGGACCGTCCCCTTCTCCAGTTCGGAGACCTCCAGGTGGGTTAGGCAATCTTCCACCTCTCCTGATGGGGGTATCTGCTGGGTATGGTCCAAAAAGTCAAGATGCTGGCTTCAGCGAAGTGACGGAAGCGCCATCTATCTTCGATCCACGTCACATTGGCAACACTCATGCAAAACCAGGTGGACCTTCCGTTGCAACATCTCAACCACCATAGCTCAAGCCACAGGATGTCCCTTGGACCGACTGAAGGCACCACCTCCCAAGCACACCAAGACTGGAGTTTGTAGAACAACTTAGAAGGAGTTAGCCTCCCACCCACTCAACCTTAGCATAAACCAGCCTTTGACCACCATCTTGACTTTTCAGATTACACCCTGCAGGCGCTTCTGCTTGCTGGAATGGTGGTTTAGTGTACAGCCAATGAGCTTAAATGATTCCAGCAACCATTTAGCACCCGAAGTCCTCGGGACCTTCAAGGCGTGTGGAGGCGCAACCAGAGTTCCCATCTGCAGTGGTTTCCTACTGCTTTAGGATGTGTGGATTTCAACTCCCAGAATTCCCCAGCCAGCATGCGCTGGCTGGAGAATTGTAGCTGTAGAGGTCCACACATCTCAAAGTGGCCAAGCTAGGACAACACAGCTTTATGACAACTGTATTTCTTCCCAGGCCCGTATGACAGTTATAGAAGTAGCTGCTTTCAAGAGTTGCAGACAATCTACACTTGGCTACCTGCCTGCTCTGACTGGGGAATTCTGGGAGTTGAAGTCCACACATCTGAAAAGTCACCAAGGTGGAAAACACTGCTTTATCATAACTGAACTTCTTCCCAAGTTCATGTAACGATTATTGAAGTAGCTGCTTTAAAGAGTCGCAGACAATCTACGTTTGGCTACCTGCCTATGCAGGCTGGGGAATTTGGGGAGCTGTGATCCATACATCTTAAAGACACCAAGGTTGGAAAAACATTACTTTATCGCAACTGTACGACTTCCAAATTCAGGTGACAATTACAGAAGCAGCTGCTTTCAAGAGTTACAGACAATCTACATTTGGCTACCTGCCTGCACAGGCTGGGGAATTCTGGGAGTTGAAGTCCACCCATCTGAAAGCGGCCAAGGTGGAAAAACACTGTTTTATCCTAACTGCGCTTCTTCTCCTCAGGTTCACGTGACCACTTTAGAAGCAGCTGCTTTAAAGAGCTGCAGAGCATCTATGTTTGGCTTGCCTGCCTGCGCTGACTGGGGAATTCTGGGAGTTGATGTCCACCCATCTGAAAAGTCACCAAGGTGGAAAACGCTGTTTTATCCCAACTGCACTTCTTCCCAGGTTCATGTGACAATGATCGAAGTAGCTGCTTTAAAGAGTCGCAGACAATCTACGTTTGGCTACCTGCCTATGCAGGCTGGGGAATTTGGGGCGTTGTGATCTACACATCTTAAAGACACCAGGGTTGGAAAAAACATTGCTTTATCGCAACGGCACGGCTTCCAAATTCAGGTGACGATTATAGAAGCAGCTGCTTCCAAGAGGTGGAGACCATCTACGTTTGGCTACCTACATGTACTGTAGCATATTTTCCCTTGGCAGTCTTGCCTACCCCTGGATAGCCTCTTGCTCCAAGATACTAGCCACAGATACTACAATGTCCACGATTGTCAATTTGCTAAGCCCGTGTCTCTGTCTTTTGTCTCCCGGTTCTTAGATGCCAACTTGAAGAAGGACCTCTACCCTTTTCGGAGGGTTTATCTGCCTCCTGCCGTGACCCTCTCCTGCCATCCGTCTGTGCAGACCCCCACCGCCATGATGTACGCAAGGGACACCCGGGTGTAAGGCTGAGGAAGGGGGCTCAAGACGGCGAGGGACAGGCCCCAAGTGTCCTCAGAAGGAAGTGGCTCCATAAAGACCTTGATGGCCTTCACCCTTGGCCACCAGACAAGATCTCCGCCCTGCGTCTTTTTAAGTTACATTTGCTGAACGAGTCCTGCAACGCAAGAAGCACCCTTGCTGTATTTCATCGCCAAAAGGTGGAGGTTTTCATCCAGCAGACGAGAGAATTTCCCTACCTCTGGGTTGACAGAGATTTAAGCAGGCTGCCCGCCTGCTTTCCGCACCCGGAATTAATTCAACGGGCAATGCACATGGCTGCGTTTGCGCATTTTGTCAAACTCAACTAGAGAGACTCCTTTCCTCCCTCCAGACCCGTCTTCCTTTCGAGTTTGCAATGCCATTTGCCAAAGACCCCGAGCAAATATCTGAGGGGCTGCCACAAGGCAGAGGGGGGCAGGTTGTTCACCAAAGCACCAGAGGGAAGGACAAGAAACAATGGTTGGAAACTGATCAAAGAGAGAAGCAACCTGGAATTAAGGAGAAACTTCCTGACAGTGTGGACAATCAACCAGTGGAACAGCTGGCCACAAGAAATCGTGGGTGCTCCATCACTGGAGGCTTTTAAGAAGAGACCGGACAGTCACTTGTCTGAAATGGTATAGGGTCTCCTGCTTGAGCAGGGGGCTGGACTAGAAGATCTCCAAGGTCCCTTCCAGCTCTATTCTGTTCTGTTCTGTTCCTTTCTATTCCATTCATTTTCTATATTCTATTCTATTCTATTCTATTCTATTCTCAATAAAGATTTCTATTCTATTCTGTTCTCAATAAAGATTTCTATTCTATTCTATTCTATTCTCAATAAAGATTTCTATTCTATTCTATTCTATCCTATCCTATGCTATCCTATCCTATCCTATCCTATCCTACCCTACCCTATCCTATCCTATCCTATCCTATTTATTCCCAATAAAGATTTCTATTCTATTCTATTCTATTCTATTCTATTCTATTCTATTCTCAATAAAGATTTCTATTCTATTCTGTTCTCAATAAAGATTTCTATTCTATTCTATTCTATTCTCAATAAAGATTTCTATTCTATTCTATTCTATTCTCAATAAAGATTTCTATCCTATCCTATCCTATCCTACCCTATCCTACCCTATCCTATCCTATCCTATCCTATCCTATCCTATTTATTCCCAATAAAGATTTCTATTCTATTCTATTCTATTCTATTCTATTCTATTCTATTCTATTCTATTCTCAATAAAGATTTCTATTCTATTCTGTTCTCTTCTGTTCTGTTCTGTTATATCAGTCATAAAAGAGCCAAGGTTCCCCCACCCCTGAACTATCTCAATTAAGGCTCAATTCTCAAGTGCATGCTGGCTGGGGAATTCTGGGAGTTGAAGTCCATGCGTCTTAAAGGGGCCAACGGTTGAGAATCCCTGCATTCAACCACAGTGAAAATGAATTTGTTTGCCCATTGTCTGATGAAACGCCATCCATTGGGTTTTATTAACCTGGGTCTGGCCTTTACGTGTGAACCCTACCGGCGTCTTTCCCTCGACCGGAGTGCGAACGTCCTCTCTCAAGCATCTACTTTGCAAGAAAAGTGAGCGTGCAAATTCAGTTGGTCGGGAGGGTGATTTATTTTGCTCGCCAGGATTCTCCCTCTTCCCTTCGGCGACGGCCTCTCGTATCATTTCAGAAATATTGTTTTCTCAAAGGGGGAGGGAAACGCACAGGTTGTGTTTTAGCCCGAAATTGTTGGCTGTCCGGCCGCAGCAAGGAAATGTAATGAATAAATACATATGGATCAGAGTGTTCCTTGCCTCCGAATTTATTCCGGTTGCCTTGGTTACGTCGCTCCTTCCAACATCCCAGATTATCTCACCACAGTTGGAACAAACTTTGCATCCGCTGCCTCCTCTTTTGGAAATCTTGGACCGCAAAAGGGTTTATTACCTCCTTAATGTCTGAGTAACTTCCAGGTGATACAGCAAATTGGCCTGATAATTTATCGATGTGATTTATCTGGGCAATTTATCTCCTGCCCCACTCCAGCAGGCTGCGGTCCTGGAGTCACAAGCCGTGCATTGAAGCAGCCGTTCCAAGTGCAAAGTCCTCGGACTTACGACCGTCGCAGCATCCCCAAAGTCACGTGATTAAAATTTGGGGGGGGTTTGGCAGCCGGCATCTGTTCATGACGGTTTCGGCGCCTCGGGGTCATCTGATCGCCGTTTGAGAACTGGACACGGGGGACTTGGGACGAGCCCCGTTATGAGGGAAGCTGGATTCATTTAACAACTGCAGAGATTCTCTTAAGCTCCTGGAGCACCAAGTCCTCACCCCCCCTCCTCCTTCTCCACAACCCCTCCCCCTCCTAGCACTGGTGATGTTCCCTAGTTGGGTCATGAAACGTCTGCAAGAAAACCACCCAGCTCAGAGAACACCCTGGACCCCACAG
>NW_015391911.1:9738-14132 GCF_001527695.2 Protobothrops mucrosquamatus | reverse complement strand
TCCTCCTCCTCCTCCTCCTCCTCCTCCTCCTCCTCCTCCTCTCCACAAGCCCCATCTCCTTCTAGCACTGATGATGTTCCCTAGTTGGGTCATGAAACATCTGCAAGAAAAGCCACCCAGCTCAGAGAGCACCAAGGACCCCACAGCTTGGGGAGGGGAGACAAGTCACCCACCATGGGTTCATTCCCCCAGGAGGGAGGGGGCTACCTGTGCGACAGAGAAATAAATAAATTCTTTACACAGAGCTGCCAAAAAGTCCCCCTTCCCCGAGGCAGCCAAGAAAGCCAGACCTAGTGGTCAACAACCTGTAACACCCCCCCCCCACCACCACCACCCCGGAGTCCCTTCATCCTGAATAAAAATGGGGAAAGCATCCCGGCGGTGGAAGTTCTGAAAATAAAATACAGCCTGTGATTGATGGACAGACGCAGGGCGAACAAGAGAGGGGGAAAGGCCCCTCCTTTCCAACCCCTTTTTTCCCCTTTTTTTTCTCTTTAAAGCAGTGATTTTAGAGCTCGGAAAATAAGTTCCCCTTTTCTCTTTTGCCTGAACCAGGATTTCTCTGTTCCTTTTTTTGAAAAGTACGTCCACGCTGCTTGAAGCTGAAAAAATAATAATGATGAAATTTTAACCTTGGGATTTGATGGCTGCGACTGGTTGTGACGGTGTGGTGTGGTGCACTTGGATGCTAAGCGTGGTTGTATTTCATGCGTGTATCTGTACCAAAGGAAAGTCTCAAGTCAATCTTTTAGAACGTAGAATCATAGGGCTGGAAGGGACCTTGGAGGTCATCTAGTCCGACCCCCTGCGCAGGCAGGAAACCCTATATACCATCTCTGTCAAGTGGTTGTCCAGTCTCTTCTTGAAAACCTCCAGGGTTGGAGCAGCCACAACGTCCAGTGGCAAGCTATTCCACTGGTTAATTGTTCTCACTGTCAGGAAGTTTCTCCTTAGTTCCAGGTTGCTTCTCTCCTTGATGAGTTTCCACCCGTTGCTTCTTTTCTTGCCTTCTGGTGCTTTGGAGAATAGCTTGACTCCCTCTTCTTTGGGGCAGCCCCTGAGATATTGGAAGGCTGCTATCATGTCCCCCCCTAGTCCTTCTTTTCATTAGACTTGAGCAGAGGGCTGGACTAGATGACCTTCAAGGACCCTTTCAGCTCTATTCTATTCTATTCTATTCTATTCTATTCTATTCTCACAGTTGCTACTATTGAGCAAGGTACCCCCTATATTGCATCTTTATTGCATCTGTGCGTGGATCAGACTTTTCCCTCTCCAGGTGAGCTTTGGAGGCTGTCAGAATAATAATTTGGGGTTCCAAACGGGATCTGGGGCTGCGCAAGAACGAATTAAAATGAAGTCCAGACGGCTGTGAGGAAAGGAAATTTAGTTATTCCCCAAAGCAAGGAGCTTTGCTTGCGGGGGCAGCTACCGAGAAAATGGGGTCTAGAAAGACTGTTTCATAGGGTCCTTGGTGTGTGCTTGACAGGTATGAACGTGTGTAGGTACGCGTTTATTCTTGTGCATTTGCAGTTTCACTGGGAGACAGTTTTAATTAACTTTATTTCCGTTTGCAGACCTTGTCCTTTGATATGTGGATTGGGTCTGGGTAACTTATTTGAGGGGTTTAAGGAAGTTTAAATAAAAGATTTCCCCCCATTTTCTATTTTCACTTGATTAATTTAGCTTCAGCTTGACCGTCAATTATTAGAAGACGCTGATTCTCAATCCATGGTGGATTCTCTTAATCTTTAACAGACGAGGGAAAGTGCAGCTCCCAAGAAAATGGGATATAGAAAGACTGTTTTATAGGGTTTGGGGTGTTTCCTTGAGGGGTATGAACTTGTGTAGGTACGTGTCATCTATGATCTTTATTCTTGTTTATTCTTATTTGCAGTTTCACTGGGAGACAGATTTAATTAACTTTATTTTCGTTTGCAGACCTTCTCCTTTGGTATGTGGATTGGGTCTGGGTAACTTATTTGGGGGTTTAAGGAAGTTTAAATAAAAGATTTCCCCCCATTTTCTATTTTTACTTGATTAACTTAGCTTCGGCTTGACCGTCCATTATCAGAAGACACTGATTCTCAATCCACGGTGGATTCTCTTAATGTTTAACGGACGAGGGAAACGGTGCGAGGAATAAAATATATTTTGATATAAAACTTCCCAAAAGGCTCACAACAAGACGGACCACTTGGCTGTGCTTGACCACTTTCTGCTTTGTATCCGTCTCTAGAATGGGGCTTCCTTAGCCGGGCCCTACCGGTGAAAACCGCCCTCCCTCGAACTCGGATCCGAGGTTCTTCCTGGCTTCACAATCTCTTCGTAGGGAGGGGGCTGCAACGATCCATTCCACGCCCACGCGTTCGAACCGGACTCCTGACTGCCCCACCCTGGGGTCTGCAGGTGGGGAGGGGGCCTCTGGGGCAGGGTCCAAGGGGGTTCGTCCCTCCCTGGAAAAGCAAACAGAGAAGTTTTTCCATCGCAAAAAGGATTGCAGGCAGTTCTCCACTTTACGACCACAGGCAGGCCAGATTTTACCTTGCTGAGCCAGGCGGTTGTTAAGTGAGTCACGCCAGATGTTAGGACCCCTTTGGCCACAGCTGTGAAGCGAATCTTGTGGTCATTAAGGGAATCCTGTGGTCTCCCCATTACACTCGGCACGTCAGAAGCCAGCTGGGCAGGTTACAAGTGGTGAGCGCAGGACTCCGAAACCGTCGTAAGTACGTGACGGTTGCCAAGGGCCCAAATGTGGATCAGGTGACCGTGGGGATAAGTGTGCTTGCAATGGTTGTAAGTGTGAGGACCGGTCGTAAATCAGTTTCAGTGCTGTTTGAATGTTTATGAGATGAATGCTTGGAAATGGAAAACTTTGTAATTGGGAATCTCTCTCTCTCTCTCTCTCTCTCTCTCTCTATCTCTCTATCTATCTCTCTATCTATCTATCTATCTCTATCTCTCTATCTCTTTATCTATCTATCTATCTATCTATCTATCTATCTATCTCTATCTATCTATCTATCTATCTCTCTATCTCTCTATCTCTCTATCTCTCTCTCTATCATCTCTCTCTACATCATTCTCTCTTCTATCTATATCTATCTACATCACTCTATCTACCTCCCTCCTTCTATCTCTATTTACCTACCTGTCTGTCTGTCTGTCTGTCTGTCTGTCTGTCTCTCCTATCTATCTATCTATCTATCTATCTATCTATCTATCTATCTATCTATCTATCTATCTATCTATCTATCTATCTATCTATCTATCTATCTATCTATCTATCTCTATCTATCTATCTATCTATCTATCTATCTATCTATCTATCTATCTATCTATCTATCTATCTATTTATCTATTTATCTATTTCACTATGTCAGTCTGTCCATCCATCATCGATCATTTCTACTTCTGTCTACCATCTGCAGGATCTGAACTTCTTTTCCGCAATGACGGAAACCAAATGCATCGTCCATATTTGTGTGGTTTACAGTGGCAACCCAAGATCCCCTTTGCATCAAAAAGATTGGGGGGGGCTTCCATGTCCACCATCTTGACTTTTCTGACCCCCATGGACATCCCTGCCACCCAGACTCCCCAACTCAGCCATGATAGCTTTTTCCTGGCCCCCGGGCTTGAAACTCACCAGGAACAGACTCGGTTTCCCCCACGGCAAAGACCACGAGGGAGCGCTGGGCAGCCGGGCCCTTCGGCCGCCCCAGGCAGCACCGGAGGCAGCAGCCCAGCAGGAGCAGCAGGAGCAGCAGGAACAGCAGGAGCAGGCAGAACCTGGAGGGGGGAGAACGGGTCCATCATCCATGAGGTTTCCCCCCTCCCCCAAATAAAGCCCATTGCCTAGACCAGGGGTAGGCAACCTTGGCTCTTTTATGACTCGTGGACGTCAATTCCCAGAATTCCTGAGCCAGCCAAGGTTGCCTACCCCTGGTATAGGTTCTCCAGCTTGAGCAGGGAGCTGGACTAGAAGACCTCTGAGGTCCCTTCCAGATTCTATTCTATTCTATTCTATTCTAAATAGAGAGAGAGAGAGAGAGAGAGAGAGAGAGAGATAGGATATTAATGATAGATAGAGAGATAAAGAGAAATAGATAGATAGATAGATAGATAGATAGATAGATAGATAGATAGATAGATAGATAGATAGATAGATAGATAGATAGATGATAGATAGATAGATAGATAGATAGATAGATAGAGAGAGAGAGAGAGAGAGAGAGATAGGATATTAATGATAGATAGAGAGATAAAGAGAAATAGATAGATAGATAGATAGATAGATAGATAGATGATAGATAGATAGATAGATAGATAGATAGATAGATAGATAGATAGATAGAGAGAGAGAGAGAGAGAGAGGGAGGGAGGGAGGGAGG
>NW_015391911.1:5990-8053 GCF_001527695.2 Protobothrops mucrosquamatus | reverse complement strand
AAGGAAGGCACCTTTTCCAGCCAACGCTGGCTTTGTGCCAGGAGGGGGGGGAGGAGGGAGGGGGCCAGTTCTGCTCTCTGGAGTCACCAGAGCTGCAGCAATTCCCAAGAGAACAATGTGGGTGGTGGGATGGGGGGGGGCTTTCCATCGTGTCAGACAGCCCCTTGAGAGAGAAGGTAAAGTCTCTCTCTCTCCCTCTCTCTCTCTCTCTCTCTCTCTCTCTCTCTCTTCTATCTATTTATCTGTTATCTATCTATCTATCTATCTATCTATCTATCTATCTATCTATCTATCTATCATTTTATATCATTTATATCTATGTCTATTTATCATCTATCTATATCTATCATTTATATCTATCTATCTATCTATCTATCTATCTATCTATCTATCTATCTATCTATCTATCTATCTATCTATCTATCTATCTATCTATCTATCTTTCTGTTCTGTTCTGTTCTGTTCCCTTCTCTTCTATTCCATTCCCTTCTCCTCTCCTCTCCTCTCCTCTCCTCTTCTCTTCCCTTCCCTTCCATTCCATTCCATTCCATTCTAATTCAATCCATACTATTGATCTATTAATCATCTATGCACCATTTTTTTAGACGCGGTTTATTCCCGCTCTCGGTCAGCAGGGGGCAGTGCTTAGCTTCCCTTACCAACCTTGCCTGGCTGGCAAACTAAGCCTCAATAGAGCCGGTGAGCATTGGGAGGAGAGACCACCAGGAAATCCCTGGAATTATTTCAGGAAAGAGACCTTGAAGTCCCCAGGAGCTCCACAGTCTTCAGCCTCCCAAGAATTGGGTTTGATCGGCCGTGGGGATTCTGCCACTGCTCGTAAGTCACTATGTTGCTGTAACTGTGAAGAGGGAGTCAAGCTCTTCTCCAAAGCCCCTGAAGGCAGGACAAGAAGCAACGGATGGAAACTCATCAAGGAGAGAAGCAACCTGGAACTAAGGAGGAATTTCCTGGCAGTGAGAATAATTAACCAGTGGAACAACCTGCCTCCAGAAGCGGTGAATGCTCCAACACTGGGAAGTTTTTAAGAAGAGACTGGACAGCCATTTGTCTGGAATGGTATAGGGTTTCCTGCTTGAGCAGGGGGTTGGACTAGATGACCTCCAAGGTCCCTTCCAACTTTATTATTATTATTATTATTATTATTATTATTATTATTATTATTATTATTATTATTATTATTATTACTACTACTACTATTATTATTAATGGTTGCAAGCTGAGGATTCCCTGGACTGCATCTCACTGGTGCTTTGAGCTCCGTGGTCAGAGAGGATGGACGCCAAGGGTAGAGCTGTTCTCCTGCCGGTCCCGCCTGCTCAGCTTTTCTGCCTGACCCCATCTACGATGCCAGCCGGCGATGGAAGGGTTGATCAACACAGTCCAGATGTCCACCCAGATGCTGCAGTGATGCTGATGTCGGTGCTTCTGTTCTCCATTCAGTCGTGTCCGGGTGATGCTCCCTTGGCGATGCTCCGGGCCGGGTGGTCTCTCCCCGTCTTCTGATCCTGCTTTTCTGCTGGGTTCTCTTCTGCTCTGTCCAGGGTCAGCTTGGAGGGTCTCCAGCCACCTTCAGCAGCCCAGTTTCCTTTTACCACCAGCTCTCCCCAACACGATTGCTTTCCCCAGCCAAGTCCCCTCGCAGGATGTGGGCAAAAGGAGTGAGACTTAGTTTAGGGCAGGGGTCTTCAAACTATGGCCCTTTTATGACTTGTGGACTTCAACTCCCAGAATTCCTCAGCCAGGCACGCTGGCTGAGGAATTCTGGGAGTTGAAGTCCTCAAGTCATGAAGGGGCCACAGTTCCCCCATGCTGGCTGAGGAATTCTGGGAGTTGAAGTCCTCCAGTCATGAGGGGGCCACAGTTCCCCCATGCTGGCTGAGGAATTCTGGGAGTTGAAGTCCAGGAGTCATGAAGGGGCCATAGTTCCCCCATGCTGGCTGAGGAATTCTGGGAGTTGAAGTCCTCCAGTCATGAGGGGGCCACAGTTCCCCCATGCTGGCTGAGGAATTCTGGGAGTTGAAGTCCAGGAGTCATGAAGGGGC
>NW_015391911.1:0-2811 GCF_001527695.2 Protobothrops mucrosquamatus | reverse complement strand
AGGAAAGAGGGAAGGAAATGAAAGAAAAAGAAAGGAAAGGAAAGGAGGGAAAAAGGAAAGAGGGAAGGAAAGGAAAGGAAAGGAAAGAGGGAAGGAAAGGATAGGAAAGGAAAGGAAGAGGGAAGGGAAGGAAAGAGGGAAGGAAATGAAAGAAAAAGAAAGGAAAGGAAAGGAGGGAAAAAGGAAAGAGGGAAGGAAAGGAAAGGAAAGGAAAGGAAAGGAGGGAAAAAGGAAAAAGGAACAGGGAAGGAAAGGAAAGGTAAGTATAGAAAAGGAGAGGAAAGGAACAGGGAAGGAAAGGAAAGGAAAGGAAAGAGAGGGAAGGAAAGGAAAGGAAGAGAGAAGGAAAGAGGGAAGGAAAGGAAAAGAAAGGAAAGGAGGGAAAAAGGAAAAAGGAACAGGGAAGTAAAGGAAAGGAAAGGAAAGTCTCGTCTCTGTTCATACAAACCCAACATTGGAACAAACAAACATATTCTGGCTTAACCCGACAACTTGATAACTTGGGTCTGCTAAGCAAGGCTGGGCACCCCCAGCACAGCCCACCCCCACCCCTTTTTAGCCTAGGCCAATGTTTCTCAATCTTGGCAAGACGGGTGGACTTCATCTCCCAGAATTCCCCAACCAGCCGTGCTGTTGGGGTATTCTGGGATCCAAAGCCCACCCATCGGGAAAACCAGAGCGACCGCGGAAAACGAGATCCAAGTTAGCTACTCCCAGGAGCCTCTCAGACGGAGGGATTACCTGGACAAGCATGCCGAAGAGATCTCCTGAGTGCCACACCAGCAAGAAGGACCGTTTTGGGCTGGACGTCCCCCGCGGTCAGCAAGAGGCAGCTTGGCCAACCGCTTCCCAACCTACGATGCTTCTCCTGTGGATGCCTTAAAGAGAATAAAAACACACCTTGCGAGGCAGACCGAATAGGGCGAATCCTACACCCAGGTGAGACTGGCCTCTCAATTCAAACCGGATTGGATCTGGATTGGAAGGAAAGGGCAAACGTCGCCTATTGTTAAGTTGCAACGTTCTGTCCGCGCAGCATCCTCCAGACTGGGACAGCTGAAGCAACGGCACATTTGGGCAGGGAAATTCCAGCCCGGAATCCTAAGTTGGGAATTCTCCTCCCTTCCCTGCCTGGATTGAACTGGAAAGTTCCCCGTAACCGTCACCTCCGCCCCTTTACACCCTCGCAACGGCACCTTGTTCGACAGACGCTATTACGCGACTTTTGCAAGGGTTACAAGGAGTCGGGCCGCGTAACCGTCATTCGGCCTGGTTCTTGCCAATGTAACATTAATAGTCTTCCCAACACCTCGAGGTAAACATTAAGCAGGAACGGCGTACTTTGGCCAATGATTGACTAAGGGTAGAATATTGCCTGCTGGCATGATGGCTGAGGTGAGGAGGGTGTGTGCTCCACCCAACGGCGTCCCAGGTTCTTTCCGTTCGTTACCNAGCTTGCAGGACTGGCCTAGGGCAACTTTTAGAGGGGTTTTAATTATATTTTAAATTTGACAAATATTTAAATATTCCTTTTAATTAATTTTAAACTTGTATTGTTATATATGTATTTTAATTTGATTGTCAGCCGCCCTGAGTCCTACGGGAGAAGGGCGGGATATAAATCCAAATATAAATAAAATAAATAAATAAATAAATAAATCTATGCACCATTTTTTTAGACGCGGTTTATTCCCGCTCTCGGTCAGCAGGGGGCAGTGCTTAGCTTCCCTTACCAACCTTGCCTGGCTGGCAAACTAAGCCTCAATAGAGCCGGTGAGCATTGGGAGGAGAGACCACCAGGAAATCCCTGGAATTATTTCAGGAAAGAGACCCTGAAGTCCCCAGGAGCTCCACAGTCTTCAGCCTCCCAAGAATTGGGTTTGATCGGCCGTGGGGATTCTGCCATGATCAGAACTGACAGGGACTGCTCGTAAGTCACTATGTTGCTGTAACTGTGAACAGTCGCTAAAGAAATGGTTGCAAGCTGATGATTCCCTGGACTGCATCTCGCTGGTGGTTTGAGTTCCATGGTCAGAGAGGATGGACGCCAAGGGTAGGGCTGTTCTCCTGCCGGTCCCGCCTGCTCAGCTTTTCCACCTGACCCCATCTACGATGCCAGCCGGCGATGGAAGGGTTGATCAACACAGTCCAGATGTCCACCCAGATGCTGCAGTGATGCTGATGTCGGTGCTTCTGTTCTCTATTCAGTCGTGTCCGGGCGATGCTCCCTTGGCGATGCTCCGGGCCGGATGGTCTCTCCCCGTCTTCTGATCCTGCTTTTCTGCTGGGTTCTCTTCTACTCTGTCCAGGGTCAGCTTGGAGGGTCTCCAGCCACCTTCAGCAGCCCAGTTTCCTTTTACCACCAGCTCTCCCCAACACGATTGCTTTCCCCAGCCAAGTCCCCTCACAGGACGCGGCCAAAAGGAGTGAGACTTAGTTTAGGGCAGGGGTCTTCAAACTATGGCCCTTTTATGACTGGTGGACTTCAACTCCCAGAATTCCTCAGCCAGGCACGCTGGCTGAGGAGTTCTGGGAGTTGAAGTCCTCAAGTCATGAAGGGGCCACAGTTCCCCCATGCTGGCTGAGGAATTCTGGGAGTTGAAGTCCACCAGTCATGAAGGGGCCACAGTTCCCCCATGCTGGCTGAGGAATTCTGGGAGTTGAAGTCCACGAGTCATGAAGGGGCCACAGTTCCCCCATGCTGGCTGAGGAATTCTGGGAGTTGAAGTCTGCAAGTCATGAAGGGGCCATAGTTCCCCCACGCTGGCTGAGGAATTCTGGGAGTTGAAGTCCACAAGTCATGAAGGGGCC
>NW_015391910.1:19895-21698 GCF_001527695.2 Protobothrops mucrosquamatus | reverse complement strand
CAGGTCTATTAGCTTTCTATCCAAAGAGTAAAGAACATCCTTAAACTCTGTTCAAGTGAAAAGAATAAGTTCTCCATGTATAAGTTCTTTGCAAGCCCTGTCTTCATAAATAAATGAATCAACATTTCTGCAATACAAATAGGAATATCCACTAGAAGGGAATATATATAGCTGAGGGTTAAACTGTGGAATCTTTGGTGCTCTTTGATCTTGGTCATTTCCTTGCAGATATTCCAGTATCTGACTAGGTAACATCATCAGTGCTGGTTAAGTGTGGAGTTTCAATATTGCAATCAATACCTACTCAAAACAGTATCCTAATCAAGGATCTACCAAGAAAAAACCATATCCCTACCAACACTTGCAGGGCAAGCAACTGTATATAAACAGGGAATGAATCTCATACTTAGCAACACTGATAATGTTACCTAGCTGGGTAATTAAACAAGCACCAAGGATTCCACAGTTAGAAATATACTTTTGTCTGATTTGGTAGCTTGAATTATTATGAATTATTATGAGCCACAGTTATTCACAGCCTCTGGATCATTAGAAATAATCCAATTAGTATCAAAATTTCTGTATCTTGAAGAAATCTCTCCTCAATAAACTCTTATTCAGGGAATTAAGACCCCAAACATGCATGTTTCAAAACATGATTGTGTCTATGAAATTATACTCCCTCAGAGTTTGTACATATGAAAAAATAATCATGATTCAATGAAAGGCAATGCAATTGAATTTGTTTGTAAAATAAATAGAGAAAAGCTTAAAATATGTATATCCCAGAGCAAAGGGCCATAATTATTCTCATATAATGATATCCAAATTTCATATTATATCAGTCTTGCAGTATAGTGCCAATGTGCTTTTTAAGTAATTATTTATTTCAAATATTTATATATTACATAACAATCGCTAAGTAACTTACATAGCACAGCTATAATACACTGTGTAATTGCATACATACATTTGTAACATAGTATCCTATTCTTATCGGATAATCTTCAGCAAGATTGTTCCTAGACAGTTCTAACTGGGATAAAAATGCTATCCTGAAAATTGGAAATGTTGTCTCTCCAAACTGAGTGATGCTATTAGGAAAGAATGCACTTAATTATTGCAATATTATTTAAGGGTATTCAAAGAATTCATGTCACCAGAAAAATCCAAAAGCTGCTAACAAAATATAATAAAATCCATCAATAAGAGTTAAAATAATCAACTGCGCATGCCTGAAGATGCCGGACGTCGGTGAATAGCTCCGAAAACGCGGAGCCCGAAAATGGCTAGAGGGTGGGCTCGGAAGCCCCCCGGAGGTCCGGAGACCCGTTCCCCATGTGGATTCCTCCCCCGGTAAGTCCCCTGGACTGGATACGGGACGCGTGGGGACGCGGGGACGCGGGGGATGTGGTGCCGACTGGTAGCCGCTTTTCCGGCCTTTTCGGCTTTCCCGGCCTTCCATCCTTGGCGGCCCCGCTGGAGGTTCGCGGACGGCTTTTCCAGCGACCCCCAGGACAAACCGCTCGGCCCAGGGCAGATTGCTCGGCCCAGACCCAGACCACTCGGCCGCAGAGACATTTGTGGTGGATGCGGCGGCCTGGGCGGCCCGGATGGCCTCTTCTGGGAGGCCGTTTCGGCCGTGGAGACATCTTCGGCGGCCTCTCTCAGCCCCTTCCGGACTGGAGACGGCCTGGGCAGCCCGGATGGCCTCTTCTGGGAGGCCGTTTCGGCCGTGGAGACATCTTCGGCGGCCTCTCTCAGCCCCTTCCGGACTTGGAGACTCCTCTGGCAACCTCGGGG
>NW_015391910.1:0-16648 GCF_001527695.2 Protobothrops mucrosquamatus | reverse complement strand
GCGGACCTGGCCTAGGGAGGATTTTATATTGGGTTCATTTTAAGGAATTTGTAAACAACACAACTCTAAAATTCGGTTTAATTCGGTTTTATAGGGGGGGATTGTATATACACCTTTGTTTTAAATATATGTTGTGAGCCGCCCTGAGTCCCGTCCGGGAGAAGGGCGGGATATAAATTAAAATAAATAAATAAATAAAATAGTAACAGGTCATAGGTACAGTCAGTATGGTGTAGTGCAGTAGTGGCGAACCTATGGCACGGGTACCAGAGGCAGCACTCAGAGCCCTCTCTGTGGGCACATGCGCCGTCGCCCCAGTCCAAGGCCTTCAGCTGGGTTTTATAAAACCTTTTCGCTTTAGGCCTCCACCTCCGTGTACAAAAAAAAAAAAGGTTCAATCAATCAGTCAATTTCAACTTCGCGCAGGAAAAAAAAATCTTGCAAAGTTGGAATTGATTGATTGAACTTTTTAGTCCCACCCAGTCTGCCGTTACCACCCCAGCCACGCCCACCCAATGGGCCACGCCCACCCAATGGACCACACCTGCCCGGCACCCCACGATGTATAAGTGGGTTTTGGGTTGCAGTTTGGGCACTCGGTCTCTAAAAGGTTCACCATCACTGGTGTAGTGGTTAAGGCATCAGGCTAGAAATTTCAATTTATTTTCAATTTCAATTTATTTGATTTATATACCGCCCTTCTCCCTTGCGGGACTCAGGGCGGTGAACAGGCACATTAATAAAACAGCGATACCATAATATTTAAAAATATTAAAAACTAATTAAATTATTTGAAACCAGGAGACTGTGAATTCTAGTCTGATCTGAGCCATAAAAACAGCTGGGTGACCTTGGGCCAGTCTCTCTCTCTCTCTCTCTCAGTCCTAGGAAGTAGAAGGCAAGACCAAACTACTTCCAAAAATCTTACCAAGAAAATTGCTGGAACTTGCCCAGATTGGAGTCAAGATTGACCAGAAGGCACTTGTTTACCGAAGTTAACAGATCCTAGTAATCAAGTGCACCATTTATGAAATGCCCTACAGCAGATCCCTTCTCTTTCATAAGGAAATCCCTCCCACATAATGATCCAGGCAGCCTGGCGTGCTACACTGCCTATAACCAAACATCAGGAAATTGTAGCATGAAGCTGGCATCTTCTGAAAGGATCTGCCACTTCTTCCCTTCAGCAGGAGAGGCTGAGGCTAAAAAAAAAAAAAAACAAGCAAAATTAAGTAGGAAACAGGACAGCGGCTCAATTGCAACTGTCTGTGCTTTAGAATACCCAAATTTATTCTGAATTCTGAAAAATACAAGCAAAAGGTAACTAAACAACTAATCGACAAGTAAAAAGCCACACACAATAGGCACCAGATAAATGCCACACACAGAATAGCCCAAAGCACACATTCTGATGAGAGAGAAATTCCCCAAGGATGGACTCCAGCATGAGTCTGAAATGCTTGGAAAACTAAACCTCTGGTCCCAGTGACTGACCCAGATTGGATCCTGCAACATTATCCCAGGACATGTATATTTGCCTTCATTTGCAAAAGGTAACTGTTTGGCAAATTCCATAACTATATGTGAACACTGTATTTTTCAAATCCACTCCTGCCTTCTACCTCCAAAACAATTGAATCAACCCATTTTATTATTATTTTTTAAAGAGCATCTAACATCTTTTCCCCAAAATTTAATTACCCAGCCATCCATTTGAGTAACCAGTTGTACAATGCCTGGGCTTTTGAAAATGTAGCAATATATCTTATTTATCTTTCATTTTATGAGCCGCCTATTTTACTCGTCTATCTGCAATCTAGGCTACAGGAAACGACTAGTAACACATTCATAATTGAGAATATTGCAGAGTAGATCCAACCATGAGCACACAGGAAACCAGGCAAAATCTTCTGCTTTGTGCCAAATAACTAAGAGCTTATAAAGAGGCACTACAGGTGCCGTTGCTTTCAAAGCATCTGTCTCATTCTGCCACTATAATAGCGGCTGAATGAAACAAGATGGATTCTCTAAATTCAGCTTTTGTAATCTATAGATATGCGTAGAGCAGCTTGACACTAGAGTTTGGACGAGATCTACCTCCTCGGCACATACAAAGAGAAACACACCTTATTTCATTCTAACCTCAAGGCACATTTGCTTCTCTACTTTTGTTCTCTTTCTGTATGTCACCAGGCAAAGAGGCAAATTACACAGCTCAACTTTCTCCAAAGACAAAACGAATTGATGAGAAGCGGGATCTTTCAGAACTGTACTTGAAATGTCACTCTCCCAGCAGGAGAAGAATAACAAAGTGTTCTGCTCCAAGCTCTGCCTTCAACATTCAACATTTTCTTATAAGGCCAAACTAATATTACTCTGTTAGGGATTTAAAAAGGAATTTCAGGAAGTGGGACTTCATATTATTAGAAAACCAACAAATTATCGCAAGTCATTCTGAAAACAAAAAAACGACCTTGAAGATGAGATGCAAAATTTAAAAATTATAAAAGATGCATTTCTATAGTTTGTACTAACAACAGACTAGTCAAGGAACTATCAAGATTACTTCCACCAGCACTGACAGGGCAAGCCGACTAGTATATGAAAAGACAGCAAACCCTACTCCCTCCTAGCACTGATTATTTGTTCTATTATGTTTCTTCTTCTTCTTCTTCTTCTTCTTCTTCTTCTTCTTCTTCTTCTTCTTCTTCTTCTTCTTCTTCTTCTTCTTCTTCTTCTTCTTCTTCTTCTTCTTCTTCTTCTTCTTCTTCTTCTTCTTCTTCTTCTTCTTCTTCTTCTTCTTCTTCTTCTTCTTCTTCTTCTTCTTCTTCTTCTTCCTCTCCTCCTCCTCCTCCTCCTCCTCCTCCTCCTTCCTTGTCTCGTTGAAACTTGAAACTGCCAGAATGAAGCTACCTTCTTGGCTTTGTCATTGGCCAAAAATAAGTCATTATTAGTATGTTTCTGGTAATAGCCAACATACCAGCAGATGGGCTCTGCATCTCTCCACAATCACGCAGTGTGTTGTTATCTGCTAAGAGCCTCCACTTCAGCATATTGGTTTACACTTAGGCACTCCAACTCTCAACCTATTCAGGTCCTACAAGTAGTATAAGGAAGATCGGATCCTTCAGCCATATCTTCTTTTGATGTTATTCCTTGCTTGCTTGATTCCTTCCTCCATCTTTTAATTCAATTTTGTTTGAGGATGTTTGTTCATGCCATAAAACTGTTCCTAGATTTGAGTCGCTGGGCTTGGGGCTTCTGTCTGTTCAGAGGATGTCCAGGATCATTCTCTTGCTTAGTTCTCTCAGGATCTGCTACTACCTCTCTCCAGATCTTAGGTGGGGCAATGCCAGTAAGAGGATATATTTTCTCAATTGGTGTAGGTTTGAGACATCCTGTCACAAGTATTGTTTCATTGATGGTGATATCAACTTGTTTTGCATGTGCAAATGCACCCCACACTGGAGCAGCATACTCTGCTGTAGAGACACTTAAGGCCAAATCTGATGTGTGCAACATAGGCATTGAGCTCCTCATGTGTAGTTTATTAATTTTCTGACTTTAGCCTTAGTATACTGTTTAAAAGAGAGTGTCCTGTCAAGTGTCTTGCAGAGATACTTCAGTGGTGGACAGTGCTGTCGTCGGTTTCCTTGCCACACAACACCCATCACTAGTGATGTTTCCTAGTGAGGAGTCCTTGATGCTCTCTGAGCTTGGTTGTTTTTTTCCAGATGTTTCATTACCCAAACTAGGTAACATCATCAGTGCAAATTGTCAAGCTCAGAAAGCACCAAGGACCCCTCATTTCAGCCGTGAGGTACAAATAATCTCTTTTACTGATATTACCTAGTTTGGTAATGAAATGTCTGCAATAAAACAATAAAGCTCAGAAAGCATCAAGGACCACACATACTCTATTCTGGTCTTTTTTTCCCCCATTATGCTTATCATCCAGCAAACTTTGATGCTGATGGGTGGTGACCACATTAGACAGTCATTGGTAATATTGACAGTTATCTTTCAATAGAGTTCTTTAACAGTACCCTACCCATCGACTGAAGGATACTAATGACATTTTTAAACAGAAAGTTACACTCCATTTCACTGTTTAGAACAGAACCCACTTTACAGATTAGAACGGGAGTAGATTCATCTGTAAAGAAGCGAATCGCATAAAAAGTATGAAGACCAATGAAGATATTTAGTAAAATATTCCCCATATATTTCTGAAGAGTGACATGACCTACAAGTGAGCCCTCAGTGGCTGCATTCTGGCCTAATCATGGATCACCAATATCTTGGTGCATATTCTGCTCACTCATGGATCACTAATATAATAGTAATAGTAATAGTAATAATAATAATAATAATAATAATAATAATAATAATAATAATAATAATAATAATAATAATAATAATAATAATAATAATGATGATGATGGTGATGGTGGTGGTGGTGGTGGTGGTGGTGGAAGGGACCTTGGAGGTCATCTAGTCCAACCCCCTGCTCAGGCAGGAAACCCTATACCATTTCAGACAAATGGTTTGTCCAGTTTCTTCTTAAAAACTTCCAGTGTTAGAGCATTCACCACTTCGGGAGGCAGGTTGTTCCACTGGTTAATTGTTCTAACTGTCAGGAAGTTTCTCTTTAGTTCTAGGTGCATATTCTGCTCAATCTCTCTTCTTTCTCCAGCTAGTGAGAGTATGGGGGGGGGGGAAACCACAGGAACTTCTTTTGCTGATTTCCTTATCCTGACTCTTCTTTCCAAATTAAGACTCTTAGCTTCTGTCTCCCAAAAGATCCATCACCTCAGAAACAGGATGTAGAATAATGGATTTATGTGCATTATTTCAGTTATAATCCTTATTATTCAGATTTCAGTTGAATATTAGGAAACTTTCTTTAACATTAATATTAACAGTAGTTTGGCAGTGGAATCAATTTTTTTTTGCACACTTAAATAATCTTCAAAGCCCTGAGAGGTGACTGAAGAACTGATGGCGCAGTTGCATTGCAAATTAGTCAGAATTCACTTCTGATTCTAGCTTGAATCTTAATTGCCTCAAGTTTCTAATCTCTCCATGCTATGGCTCAGCATGAGTCACTTATTTTTACCAATTTTCTTAAATGTATCTTCATGCATTAGTCATACTAGCCATCTGACCTCCAAAAAAACAAGCACAGAACAGAAAAATAATCAAAGCTTCTTTCTCCCTCTTGAATTCTTTGTTTAAAAAAATCCTTGTCGTGTCCTATAGGATGCCATATGGCATTACTGATTAAATCACCAAACTGTAGCAGGACAAAGCAAGGTAGTTGTTTTGTATTGTGTTGCTTTTGATATCACTTTAACAATCATCTTTCCAATTTGTACGAACATTTCCCAGGCCCTGGCATTCATAGTAATGTGTTCTCATCACAAAGTTAGGCTTTGTCACTATATTGATTAGAAAGCTATATTTTTTTCAGTTTCCAAATATTTTCACACTTCACGGGATGAGGAAAGCAAATTTTTACGTCTGCCACATGTTGTTATACTGACCTCAATACAAGCCTTAGTAATACAGTGTTAGAATGAGGAGCCAATGAGATTAAAATAATTACCTAATATTGAAGAGCACAGAGAAACTTTAGCGGTATTGTTCTGTAATGGAAAGAATCTTAATAATAATAATAATAATAATAATAATAATAATAATAATAATAATGATGATGATGATGATGATGATGATGATGATGATGATGATGATGATGATGATGATGATGATGATGTTGGAAAGGACCTTGGAGGTCATCTAGTCCAACCCCCTGCTCAGGCAGGAAACCGTAGACCATTTCAGGCAAATGGCTGTCCAGTCCAAACTTCCACTGTTGGAGCATTCACTGCTTCTGGAGGCAGGTTGTTCCACTGGTTAATTGTTCTAACTGTCAGGAAGTTTCTCCTTAGTTCTAGGTTGCTTCTCTCCTTGATTAGTTTCCATTTGTTGCTTCTTGTCCTGCCTTCAGGTGCTTTGGAGAATAGCTTGTCAGTCACAAAATAATACAGAATAATAATCTACATGCATACACTTTTTGTTTGTTTAATAGTTTTCTATAAGCAGATTCTATTCTCTTTGTGAACTACTTATTTATTTGACCAGAACAAATTTAACTGCAAGCAATGCCTCTACGTCGCTTCATGATAATTTTGCGAAAGTTCCTCATTCAGGATGCTTGAAAGAAAACTTAGAAATATTCTCAAATGCATCAATAACGTTGTACAGATATTCACAAATCTTGCATTACAGGCTTGCATCATATATATGAGCTCACATACAAACATGTTCCATTATCAGTTATTGCTATTTCAGACAATATCTGTATTAACAATTGATGTGCCATCTAAGCAATGGCAAAAAAAAAAAAGATCTCCAAATTTGGAGTCAAATCAAGAATTAAATACAAATTCAACTCCCAGAATTCCCCAGCCAGCATAGAGTTGAAGCCAACACATCATAAAGTTGGCAAGGTTGAGAAACACTTCACTAGATAACTGGCTATTCACACATACTCAGTCTGTTCCGAATATGGGGGGGCTGCTACCTTTGTTGCTACTTGCCTGTTAAGATCACATATGAAGGTATAATTGAATTGAAGTGGATCAAAGCAGCTAAATTTCATAGTGTCTTCTCTATAGCCATCTCCGAAGTTTGACTGACATTGTTTATCCCAGCCTTGAAATTCCCAATAATCACTTTGAAACCCAATGGAGCAATGAGGACAGCAGCTCAGTTTTCGGAGTGTTATTTAAGGCAAGATTTCTTACTCTAACCATCTTGGGTTTTTTTTCTTTTCAGCTCAGCATTAGTTGTCCTTTTCTTACAGATATGCTTTGTTAATCTATCCTCAAGTGATTAACCTAGACAAATAGGAAGCTGGAAAGGCGAGAGAAAGAAACTCAAGGCTACTTAAACATATCTTAAAGCTTTTTAAAAAAAGAAGCTGGAGGCTATTTAAACACATCTTTAAAAATCCCCATCGATTAAGTCTCAATGTTTGCTGTTAATAGGGGGCATCATGCAGTTCCTAAAGATCTAACAAGACTGATTATATTTCAGAGTGACTGGAAAGTTCTGATTTAGGCACCGGCTACAGCTGGGAACCAATGCTCTCATCAGTTGGTGTCATTGGCATCTCTGAAAATTCCCGAAGTGTTCAAAAGTACAAAAGGAGAGATTGAGTAAAAAGGCCCAGCAAACTGTACATCAAACTAAGAAAGATCCTTTTGATGTCTACCTAGAGTTGTGTTTGTTCTGGCTGCTGCACTTCACATTCTAATCATGTGAAATAAAAGACCTTCGCTTGGTCTGCATAGTCAGTAATAAGGATGTCAAACCAGTCCTGCCCAGATTTGACTGAAAAGAGGGTTTACAAATATATCTTGGCCTATTGTGAGACTGGCAGCTTAATTGTTCTAAGTAAAAACAATTAGTCTTTGGGTTTCTTCCCTAAACACAAAAATCGGGTGGTGTGTGTGTCTTTCTTCATCTTTTCTTTGTAATAAACAGAATGCTGAAATAAAGTTAAATTCTTGAAATCCTCTCTATTGTTTGCACGAAGTGCTGCATTTATAGGAGTGTCACTTTATTCGGTTTTGTGCAAAGAAAACAAATCAATACAGGAATGTGCTAGTTCGGGTAAGAATTTGATCAAAATAGTATTGCTGCTATGCTGGTTTTTCTCACTGGGACTCAGAACTCTTGAATTGGAAAATTGCTAGTCTGAAGCTTAAGTAGCTGGGGCACCTGGTTAAGTGAGATGCCCACATCCAAACCATAGAGGGAACATTTCATGCAGGTGGTCCCCAACTTGCAACTATTTGCAATAGAGGCAAATATCTGTAGCTCAGGTGTAGGATGAGGGTGAAGTTTCGCTCTCCGAGCTTGTGGGTTGGTTTCCAAATGTTTCATTACCACGCTAGGTAACATCTTCAGCAGAGTTTAGGGGATGTCAGTGTCAGTGTTCTTCTGTTTATAAGGGCTTCAGGTTTGACTCACACCTGACCCATCACAAGACCCTCACTTGACACACCCACACCTGAAACCCTTATAAACAGAAGAACACTGACACTGACATTCCCTAAACTCCTCTGAAGATGTTAACAAAATGCTCGAAAATCAACCCGCAAGCTCGGAGAACGAATCTTCACCCTTACAACTATTTGTTTAACTACTGTTCAAAGCTACAAAAGCACCGAAAAACGTTACTTATGACAGGTCCTCACACAGCCTCCTTATGGCCACATGATCAAAATTCAGAAGCTTGGCAACTGGCATGAATTTACAATGGTTGCAGGGTTCTGGGTCAGGTGACCACCATTTGTGTTTCCGACAAGCAAAGTCAGTGGAGGAAGTGGGATTAACAACTGCAGTTTAATACCGTGGCAAAAAAAAAGGCATAAAATCATAAAATCAGGCACGACTTACTTAAGAACCCCTATGCTTAGCAATGGAAATTCTGATCCCAGTTGCAGTCGTAGGTCAAGGGCTACCTGTACTGAAAACTCAGGAGTCTGAAACTTTAGATCCCAGGGCTGGCAGAGAATAGGAAGTCCTAGGATGGTTTGGGGAAAAAAATTAAAAATTAGCTGCAGACATACTAAATTACAGGCTGCAGCCAGTCTACAGTCTAGATCTGAATTTTCCTTTTTGCTGAGTTTACAGATTCTTTCCCAGCCTCTTTTCCCTGCCTGCAGATCATTCCCTGACCCCCCCCCCCAGCTTTATTCCAGTAGCACCTCCTCCCACCTTTGAAGAAATCTTCTCCTTTTTCTGTCTATCTCCTCTGGATCTGTCTATACTTCTTTCTTTCTTTTTTTTCAAAACCTCAGTGTCAGTTTGAGATGATTTCAGGAGTTTAAACTTTCATCCCCTCTGAATTTCCTCTGTAGCTTTTATGTGCCTAACTTATACACCTGTCAGTCAGATCAGCAAAAAGGGGAATAAAGCATTGTCCTTCAAACTCATATTTTTTGTTTCAGGGCAGTCCCTCCTTCTGCACACCTCTTCTCCTTTAAGAGGTGGCATGGGGATTTTACCCTCCTAAGACTCCATTGTCTGAGCACAAAGACCTTGCACTATTTTTTCCCATATCTAGACAAGAAATCTGCCACTCAGAGGTGCTTCCCTGACTGATACTGTGTTTTAAACCTGTAAGATTAAAGTGCCAAATACCATCTGGTTAACTTTCTATTATCGGCATTACAAGAGGTTGGTGTTATGGAATGACCGTGGCATCCTTTTAAATATTCTATGGATACCCTACTTTACATAATTACATAATGACAGAGTTGGAAGGGACCTTGGAGGTCTTCTAGTCCAACCCTCTGCTCAAGCAGGAGACCATATACCATTTCAGACAAATGGCTGTCCAATCTCTTCTTAAAAAGCTTTCATGATGGAGCATCCACAACTTCTGAAGTCAAGCCATTCCACTGATTAATTATGGAGATTTCTCCATAATTCTAGGTTGGATCTCTCCTTGATAAGTTTCTATCTGTTACTTCTTGTTTTGCCCTCAGGTGCTCTGGAAAATAGGTCAACAGCCTCTCAGATATTGGAAGACTGCTACTATGTCACCCCTAGCCCTTATCTTTCCAAGTTCCCGCAACCAATCTTGACTTGTTTTCCCCATTAAGATTTTCATTAATGAAAACTTTCCCAAGTTCAAAGTTTGTTGAAATCAGTTCTCTTAAAATCTAAGACACTAGGTTGACTTTGTTCTATCGCTTGTGTCTTGTGTTACATTACTATCTCTATACTACTGCACCTTTGCTTTCTTGGCATTAACTCTTTCAATAAGTATAATACAGGGTGTATTCCATTCTTATAAATTTGTCCAAGTTCTGCAACCAAACCCACATCAGATCTTCTTCTTCTTCTTGTGCCATATCCATTATCGGACTTTGTCGATCATGTTGGTGATCCTGTTTTTATCAGCAGCTGTACGAAAAAGTTGCTGCTGAGTTTTGTCCAAACCACATCAGATACTCCTACATATACAGTAAAGGATAAATCAAAATTAACTCCTTTTAACATAGGATTTGATAATGCCGTTTTTAAAGTCTCAAGAGCTTTATGGCATTAGACTGGTCATTGTGCTTTGATGGGAGCTTGTTTCTTTGTTAAGTTCCATCAGCACTTGAGCTTGTGTGGAAAAATAGGGAACAAATCTTCTACTGCAGGGCTTTTCAACCAGTGGTACGGGTACCACCTGTGGTACATTGGCACCTGGCAGGTGGTACGCGACCATCTTAGAAAAGTGGTAGCAGGGGAGGGGAATGAGCTGAACCGGTGGTAGCACCACACAAGCCTGAGCGAGAGATGGCTGGAGCTGCAGGGCTGTCAGGGCTCAGCGGAAGTGCCACTTTCCAGCTGATCAGCGCTTCTTTGGGACTGTCAGGGCTCAGTGGAAGCACCAAGATCAGCACCAGGCTCCAGCTGGAGCTCGGCACTGATCCTGGTGCTTCTGCTGAGCCCTGAAGAAGCACCAATCAGCTGGAAAGCAGCACTGATTCTGGTGCTTCTGCTGAGCCCAGAAGAAGCGCCGATCAGCTGGAATGTTGCAGCATCTCCAGGGTCTTGTGATTTACATTCAGATGCTTGGCAACTGATTCATATTTATGACGGTCACAGTGTCCCAGGGTCATGTGAAGTGACCAAAGCCTGCTGCAACCACCCAGCAGACAGGGGGAATAAAAACCAAACACCCCACCACCCCACCCCCACTGCCAATCTTCAACAGAAATGCTCACAACAATGAAAACCTTGGACAGGAGGAAGAGCACTGTCGGGCGGGCAGGCAGGTGTCTTGCTCGGCTGTGGCTTGGGGGGCACTTTTTTCAGTGCCATTGTAACTTCGAACAGTCACTAAGTGAACTGTTGTAAGTCAAGGACTACCTATACTTTATCACTTTTTTCCTTTTTTTGTCATCAAGTTTTTTAACACCTTGCTAGGCGACTGGTGGTACTCGGATGTTGCCATATCCTAAAAGTGGTACAATGGGTGAAAAGGTTGAAAAGCCCTGTTCTACTGTATGCTATCAATCCAAGGGAAGGTCACCTTCCTTGGTTATTGGCATTGGTGTATATAAGATAGAGTGAACTTTTGCTGATAAAAAAAAAAAGAACGTAAGTACTTTTGTTTCTACTTGGAAACCGCTTTTGGACTTTGTGCTTGAGGTGGGAAAAAAATGATATTATGATTTTGAGTTTTACTGATTAGGCTGATTTGCCGATACAGAAATGGCTAGTACATACTACTATAGAAATGTAAAAAGTTGAGATTTGATTTTAATGTCTGATTTTACTGCCACAGAGAAAGTCGGAAGTCAATGCCTTTTGTTTCCTCCCCTCCTCTTCTTCACACCTTTTTTGTTTTCCCTTTCTCTACTGTTGTCTCCTACTATTTGCTTTTGTATTTTCACATTTTATATTATAAATGAATAAAACTAATAAAAAAAGGAGATAGACTGAACTTTTTTCCCATTAGGTTTAGCTCCTTGATGCCTACAATGGACCCAAGGTATTCTAAATCCTTGAATTCCTTTGGGTTGATGCTAATGTCTCCTTATGTGTTGGTACTAACTTACCTTAAATGTTCTAACTATTCTTGCCAGCTAGAGCTTATATAATAATGTTATCAAGATAGGCATCACAAAAACATCCTTTTCCTAACAGAAATGTCCTTAAATGCTGGAACTGTTTTTGTTCCAGCTAGTTCCATTAATTGTCTTTATCTCTTTCTACCCACTATCTTAATAAATATACATAGTATAGCTTTGGTTTGTCTTCCCCCTCTTATTGACTGATTGTATCTTGGCCACTATTTTATTTGGTCCGTGCTACTTAGCTTGTAATTTACATTCAGTATCAGGTAGTAGCAATGTAGAGAGCCAGTTTGTAGTGATTAAAGCACCCAGACAAGAATATGGGAGGTTTTAGTCCTGTCTTAGGAAGGAGGTCAGGTGGGTGTCAAAAGTTCATGCATTAAATTACAGCTTGAGATTTATTGCTCAAGCCTATATCCAAGAATCTAGTCAACTAAAGTTTAATACTAAATTGGCACCAGATAAAGTCAATGGAATTCTAGGGGGGCGTTGAACTTAGTCATTTGTGGCAATGCAACAACTCTAAACTGATGATGCACTTAACTCCACTACCACCCCAGCTTTGCCTGCTCTCCTCCTACACTGGGTGACCTTCTTCAGTCCTATCAAAGAAGATAAGGGCAAACCACTTCCAAAAAATGTTGCCAAGAAAACTGCCTGGAAGTCAAAACAGACTCAAAGGCTCAAAGAAACCCCCCAAAAGTAACACTGCAACTGGGACCTGTTTGCTTCAACTATAGTAAAGTGTTTGTTGGGGGGTGGGGAGAGAGAGAGAGAGAGAGAGAGAGAGAGAGAGAGAGAGAAGGAGGAGGAGGAGGAGGAGGAGGAGGAGGAGGAGGAGGAAGAAGAAGAAGAAGAAGAGAGAGAGAAAAAAATATTTCTATTATGTAGCCACATTTGCTTCTGTTAATCTTTCTCTAATTTTTGCTGCCTTAACTGTATTTTTAATTTTTTTCTCATTGGGTCTCATTTTAGGCCTTTCCATCCTTTGTCTAGCTTTCTTTTGCAATATCTAAGATTCCTCTGGGATCTATCATATAAGAGTTCAAAGGGTTTTAAAGCAGTGGACAGCTGTGGAACTTCCCAATATGCAAATAACAGACAAGCAACAACACATCCTAATGCTTAGGAGCCTCAGCTGCCTCATTCCATAACATATTCTTTGGCATCTGTTTCAATTGTTCTATAAGTCCATCTGTCTGGGAATGACAAAGACTAGTACAATTTTCTGCCATTTCTAGATCTTCATACAATTAAGGACAATTGAATATTTGATCCCTGACCTGTCAAAATCTCATAGGATATTCCTACTGTGCTAAAGATCTTAATTAACTCAGTAGCAATCTTCTATGCAACCACAGTCCTTAGATGTACTGCTTTTGGTTATCAAGTAGCATAATCAAATGACAGCATATCTTGATGGTCTTTGGTAGTTTTGTGTAAAGAGCTGCAATATCCACGTTCTTCCTTCTGGGTCAATTAGGTTTGATTCTCGGAAAATTGCCTAGACAAGTCCTGCAGTTTTCTTGGCAAGTTTTTCAGAAGTGATTTGCTATTGCCTCCTTCTAGGGCTGATAGTGACTGGACCAAGGTCGCCTAACTGGTTTTGTCCCTAAGCAGGACTAGAACTCACGGTCTTCTAGTTCCTAGTTTGATTCCTTAACTATTACACCAAACCGGCTCTCTATAATATCCATATCTATTTCTTTTAGAGGGAACTTCTGGGATGTTCTCCATTGGTATTTCATCACTTTCTTTGTTTGGTCTAGTATATTGTCATTCGGAACATGATCTACAGTATTTTTCTACTGCTGCTGTTACCTGGGGCCAATAAAATCTATGCAACAGGTGATTTGGGGGTTGATCATGACCCTTAGATCCTGCCCATGAATTTTCATGAGCTAACCTTGGTAGCGCTGTCCTATATTCTTGAGGCACTACCACTTGTTCTAACCCCTCCTCTGTGCTTGGATCTCGTCTATGCCTCGACACTAGGCTGCCTTCTTAACAAAAATAGGTTTTCCTATCCATGTTTCCTCATCTTCAGTAATAGCTCTTCTGCACATGCCCAGTGTAGGATCCATGTCTATTGTAAGGACCCGCCTCAATCAGTTCTCCCAAGAAAGCAGACCTCTTGAAATGACTTCATTTCAAAAGGTGTTGGGAGGTGTTGACAGCAGGAATAGAAGGTAGGATCTGAGGGTTTCCCGCGTGAATCAAGTAAATGAAAGTGTCCATAATAATCCCACCCAAACTGTCCATCCGGACGGTTCAAACAGGCCAATCCGCAGGTGTGAAAATGCCATGGGAACGGAGTGATAAGGTGCCGCTTCAAGGCTGTTAGATATCTGTGCCATTTCTTCCACGCTTGGAGATAAGGCAGATGGCCAGAGGTACATTCCATTCTCACCCCGTTAGAGACATATCATAGAGCAGGGATAGTCAATCTTGGCTCTTTTATGACTCGTGGACTTCAATTCCCAGAATTCCTGAGCCAGCTTAGCTGGCTCAGGAATTCTGGGAGTTGAAGTCCACAAGTCATAAAAGAGCCAAGGTTGATTACGCTTGTCATAGAGGATAGAGCAAGAGACAGAGCAAAACAAATACACATCGGCATCTCAAGCTTTCCCCTCCCCCCCTCCAGGAGAATGGCAGAACACAAAAAGTATAAGAAATCCCATGCACACAGAACATAGGGTTCTGACATCTATTTCCTATTTTTATTCAAGGGCTTCCTTTGGGCTTTATCTGCACATTTCAGCTCCTGCTTTTTCTAGGAGGTTTACTATCCACAAATAGGTCTGGATGCAAAGCAAGAATTCTCTGATATTCTTTTTTTTTCCCTCTGCCTTGCTTGTGCTCTCATTAGCACTTCTGTATTTTCACTTGGTACGTTACCATTGTCTCTGTTCCAACTACCAATCTGGAGCGTACTGGTAGATCTGTGCCTATAATGAGCTCCTGGGCTAAGCATCTTACCACTTTCTATAGTTAGGCAGTACACTTGTTTTTCAGACCCCATATAAACCTTTACCAAGGATACAGGTAGTCCTTGATTTATGATCACAGTTGAGCCCAAAATTTCTATTGTCAAATGAGACATTTGTTGAGTGATTCTTTTCCCCCATTTTACGACCTTTTTTTGCCACGTTTTTTAAGTGAATCACTGCAGTTGATAAGCTAGTAACCTGGTTGTTAAGTGAATCTGGCTTCCTCATTGACTTTGTTTGACAGAAGGTCGCAAAAGGCACATAAATGTGAACCAGTGGCCAAGCCTCTGAATTATGACCACATGATCATGGGGATGGTGCAAAGCTCGTAACTATGAAAAACGGTCATAAGTCACATTTTTCAGTGCCATTGTAACTTTGAATGGTCACTAAATAGTTGTAAGTCGAGGACTACCTGTACTTTCCTTCTTGTACCAAATATATACACTGGGAGGAAAATTTGCTCCTAGCAAGGGTGCCTTGGCTACTAAGTAGGGGTGCACTAGTCTTTTGACTCTGTCTATCACAGTCTGAGTTGTTGATTGTGAGACCACCACAATAATAATAATGACCTAAATAGTTTGTGTTCTAGGGTTGGAGTGAACACCATAGAGTTCTCCAGAAGTCTTGGGGGAAATTACCATTAGTCCATGATTAGAGATTGTGGAATGTGTACTCCAGACATCTGGAGAAGAGTCTACTGCATCTACAATGTTCATTGGAGGCATATACACCATTTGTCTACCTAGACAGAGATGAACTTGCACTTCATTTTTCTGTATCTTGGTAACTTCTGCTTCATATACTATGTGAACATGTGATAAAGCTGAGTTTCGGAACGATCTGTAAAGCCAGCTAGTTCCAAATATGGCTAAAGTATAAAATGGAACTGTGCAATATAATTTAATGTCAGGGTATCTTATCAGATTGGGAATGAGATGCTTTGTTTATAATGACAGTTGCATGATAACGGAATGGGATGGAGTAAGTAACAGTGGATACAGAGGTTGTATCCTAGGGCTCTCCACGGTGGCTACAAAGTTTAACACTCTCGGCAGTCTTTTTAAACATCTACATGTTATTCAATGAAGACATTTCCTGAGATGAGATTGAGTATCATTTGTTATACTCAGTTGTATAGCTAGTACTCGACTTATGACCAACATTGAGCCCAAAATTTCGGACAGTCGTTAAGTGAGTGTCTTGCTTGTCAGAAGCTGGCTGGGAAAGGTACAAATGGTGATCATGTGACCTGTAACATTGCAACTGACATAAATACATGCCATTTGCTAAGCGCCCCAATTTTGATCACATGATCATGGAGATGCTGTCACAGTTGTGTGAAAACTGCCATAAGTCACTTTTTTCAGAGCTGTTACAATCTCAAATGGTCACTAAATGGATAGTTATAAATTGAAGATTACCTGTACCTCCGAGGATCAGACTAGCTGTCACTTGTTGAAATTTATATAACCCTAAAAACATGACTACAATACAATGAAGCTAATGGAATATTAGTGTAGTTGGATTGGTTAGTTATTTGGTTGTTTATGCTAGTACATTTTGGGTTGTATTTGAATGTTTACTGTTCCTTTATCATTATATCTTTCTAATTTTGTTTCTGTTTCTGCTGTCATTGTTTTGTTTTTTGTTGGTTGGTTTCTTTTAATCTTCTTACTATAAGAAGTCACTGGAGTGGAGAGGCATATATACTAAACCCTAGTGAATGAATGAAAGTATATAAATAAGTATTCCCTTTCCAGGACTTTTTAAATTTGCCCTGATATTAAACATTAAAAAAAAAGAATATGACATGGTAATTTTGAGCTGTCTTTTATCTTCCACTTTTACGGTTAATGAATTTTAAATTGTTTTATTAGAGTTTTGTAGGATGGCCTATAAATAGTAGAAGTATGTCAAATCACAAAGAGCGTAAGTGGATAAATGTGGATAAGAAAAGGCAGCATAGACAGATATCATTTTAAACTAGTATTTGCTTAAGAAATC
>NW_015391909.1:53609-56023 GCF_001527695.2 Protobothrops mucrosquamatus | reverse complement strand
GAAAGAAAGAAAGAAAGAAAGAAAGAAAGAAAGAAAGAAAGAAAGAAAGAAGGAGGAGGAGGAGAAGGAAGGAAGGGAAGGGAAGGGGAGGGAAGAGAATGACAGGGAGGGAGGGAGGGAAGGGAAGCGGGGTGGGGGGAGGAAGCCAGAAGCTTAGATGCTTAATTTATCTTGACACATCACTTAATGAAGGAAAACTGTTTACATGTTGTTGTTATATAGCAAGGCTTGGCTGATTAGATCCTCTAAATTATGCAGGACACCATTAATAAATTTCATCAGGCGCTGGATTAGGCCGTCTCCAGCCCCAAGCAACAGCTTCTGATTAATTACATGGCAATCACCAAAGAGCTGACCTAGCCTAAAGCGCGGAGATTGGCGCGTGAAAGGCCCACCGGACGTAGCCTTCATTAAGGGGGGACTCGAGGTATTTGGGGTAACCAATTCACCCTGGCATAGGACGGATCAGAAGTCATTGAAGTTCGAGCGCTTTACGAATTTAATCTTTTATTTGGGAATAAAATTTGTCTCATCGTGAAATCTTTGAGGTTTCTTCCCACCCACCTCTGGAGTGAAATTTCTAGCAGTAGAGCTGTGGGCAACGATAATAAAAGCCATTTAATCGGAGTTCGAAGCAGATCCGTTCCAGGCTGGCGTGTCCTTCAGCATCTCCGCTTCCGTTGGCAAGGATAGAAATTTCTTTCCCGTTGTTGTTTTTTTAAAAAAAAAAATATTTTAAAATATTTTATTAATATTTTATTAATTTTCCAATTTTACCTTTAGATATTTAAAAAGCAACCTGGGGACTGGGTGAATCGATAGTTCGATAACAAAATCTTTACTACTTTTTTTAATTTTATTTTTTTCAAGTACAAATAATGCAAACATAACACAGAAAAATCTAAATAAAAAACAGTATAAAAAATACAAATACTGCAGTGCACCCACACCCTTGGAGACACATTTTTATTTCCTATACTTCTTCTCATATAACAACTCACAATATACAATATATTTCAATTGTGCCTTTATCCCCTCCAAAACAGCCTGTATTCTTGAGCAGGTTTATTCCTTTTGCCTCCCACCAAGACTGTTTTTATAACATCATCCCATATTTCATTATAATTATCTACTTTAATCGTCCCTTTTTTAAATTTAATTTCTGTTGTTAATTTTATCATTTATCGCCCTATTCCATATTTCATTATACCACTCATTTCTTCGAATATCCCAATTCCGTCTCCAATATTTAACCATCACTAATCTAGCTGCCGGTTTTCCCAGTTGCAATGTATGGATGTGAAAGTTGGAAAGAAAGGCTGAGCGCCAAAGAATGGAGGCCTTTGAACTCTGGTGCTGGAGAAGACATCTATGAGTCCCCTGGACTGCAAGGCGATCCAACCGGTCAGTCCTAGAAGGGATCAACCCCGACTGTTCTTTAGAAGGCCAGATCCTGAAGTGGAAACTCAAGTCCTTTGGCCACCTGATGAGAAGGAAGGACTCCCTGGAGAAGGGCCTAATGCTGGGAAAGATGGAGGGCAAGAGAAGAAGGGGACGACAGAGAAGGAGGTGGCTGGATGGAGTCACTGAAGCAGGAGGCGTGAACTTAAATGGACTCCAGAAGATGGTAGAGGGTTAGGGTTAGGGTTAGGGTTAGGGTTAGGGTTAGGGTTAGGGTTAGGGTTAGTTGGTCCATGGGGTCGCGATGGGTTGGACACGACTTCGCAATTAACAACAACAATCTAGCTGCCATTATCAAATTTACAATCCATTCCTTTTTTGCTTCATTTATATCTTCTTTTTCCACCAGTAACAGTAAGGCGATCCTCGGTGACATATCTAAACAAAATCTTTAGTACAATTCTCAAGTTGAAACATCAAACATTTTTTCTCTAGTACAATTCTTATTATATCAACTCAGTAAAAACATCATGATTACATTGATCAATAAATTCTTAGCTAATACGTATCGTAATTACATTCAAACTTCATAGACAATCCGTATCCTGTTATTAATTTTTTACCCAGGTTTTGATTTCTCATCGACATTCCAATTTAACCTTTGAGATTTATAATTTTCAAGCCTTGGGTAACCAAAATGTCCCTTCTCTCAATTCATAACAAAGTCTAATATCCAAAATACACATTTTATCGATTTGAATATCATCTTATTCTACTTCCTAAAAGTTTTAGAAATTTCTTTCCCGTTTTGACAACTCTATATGCTTTAGCCTCCAGTCCTCTAATCATCTTTGAGAAGAATAACAAAGATGATTAGGAGACTGGAGTCTAAAACATGTAAGGAATGGTTGCTGGAATTGGGTATGTCTAGTTTAACAAAGAGAAGGACGAAGGGGGACATGATAGCAGTCTTCCAGTATCTCAGGGGCTGCCCCAAAGAAGAGGGAGTCAAG
>NW_015391909.1:39351-47334 GCF_001527695.2 Protobothrops mucrosquamatus | reverse complement strand
ATATATATATATCTAGAAAAGCACTTTGGGCAGAATAGAGATGAATTTTACCAAATCAATTTATTTATGTTATTGATTTGCCAAATTTATGTAGTTGTCCACCCCGTTTATTATTATTTTTAAAAAAATGCTAGCCAAACAGAAGCCAGATTGGTGGAAGATAAATAGGACTATATACAGAGATACACAAACACACACACACATACATACACAATTTATTTATTTCCCATCTTCATTGTTGTTGTTTTTTCAAATAACTCAAGGCAGCGAATGTATCCAATACATCTCCTCCTCTTATTTTCTCCACAACAACAAAAAAAACCTGTGAGGTAGGTTGGGCTGAGAATGAGGGACTGACTCAAAGTCACCCAGCTGGTTTTCATGCTTAAAGCAGGACTAGAACTCACAGTCTCCTGGTGATTGGCCCAAAGTCACCCAACTGGCTTTTGTGCCAAAGGCAGAACTAGAACTCACAGTCTCCTGGTGATTGGCCCAAAGTCACCCAATTGGCTTTTGTGCCAAAGGCAGAACTAGAACTCACAGTCTCCTGGTGATTGGCCCAAAATCACCCAACTGGCTTTTGTGGCAAAGGCAGAACTAGAACTCACAGTCTCCTGGTGATTGGCCCAAAGTCACCCAACTAGCTTTTGTGGCAAAGGCAGAACTAGAATTTACAGTCTCCTGGTGATTGGCTCAAAGTCACCCGTGGCTTTTGTGCCAAAGGCAGAACTAGAACTCACCTCACCTGGTTTTCTAGATCAGCACCTTAACCATTAGACCACAAAGTGTTGTATGACCAGATAAATAAAGTTCAAGTGAATCCTTCAGCCATGAAAACACACGGTGGTTTGAGCTAGTTGTCCTCAATTTAATCCTCTTCTGAGTAGTTGGCTCAAAAACAGCAACTGGGAGAGGGACCTTGGAGTCCACTTAAATATGAGCCAGCCGTGTGCAGCAGCCGCCAAAAAAGCTAATAGAATCCTGGGTTGTATAAACAGAGGCGTAGAATCAAAATCACGTGAAAGTACTGCTTTATAAAACCTTAGTAAGGCCACACCTGGAATACTGCAGCCAATTTTGGTCACCACATCACAAAAAAGATGTTGAGACTTTGGAAAAAGTTCAGAGAAGAGCAACTAAGATGATCCAAGGCCTGGAGATTAAAACATATGAAGAACGACTGCGGGACTTGGGTTTCGCTAGTCTAAAGAAAAGAAGAAATAGGGGAGACATGATAGTAGCATTCCAGTATTTGAGGGGCTGCCACAAAGAAGAGGAGGTCACATTATTCTCCAAAGCACCAAAGGGAAGGACAAGAAAAAATGGATGGAAACTGACCAAAGAGAGAAGCAACCTGGAATTAAGGAGAAACTTCCTGACAGTGAGGACAATTAACCAGTGGAACAGCTTGCCTCCAGAAATCATGGGCGCTCCATCACTGGAGATTTTCAAGAGAAGACTGGACCCTCACTTGTCTGAGATGGTATAGGTCCTCCTGCTCGAGCAGGGGGCTGGACTAGAAGACCTCCCAGGTCCCTTCCAGCTCTATTCCGATTGATTGTTGAAGAGATAAGAGTGGTTGGTTTCCTCTTTTATGCTATCTTAAATTCTTAGGGGAAAGATGAGTACATAACATTGTAAATCAGTAAATAATACTGTTGCAAAGTATCGCTAACCGGATTACAGTACTTAGGAGAACTTCACCATAAAACAGGACACTGAAATTTCATTTTAACACCCCAAAACAAGTGGGGTGTTTATTTTTGAAGAAAGGCCCTCAAATCAGCCAGAGGGCTAGTGCATTTGTGTGGTTTACGTGAGGCCGAATTTACTCAAATCACATAAATCGACGCAAGTGCTGGAAATTGATGCAAAGGGCATAATTACAGAAATGGCCTTATTATGTCATTTGAGCTATTTGCATAATGATGCCATTAAGCAAATAATGTGCAGAAATGTGGACTGCCGCATGCAAAGTCCATCACGCTGGTAAAATGAGATTCCACATAAAGTACTCGTGTTAGATCAGCAAGTTAATGTACTGAATATTTACATTATGTAATAAAAAAAAACCCACTTCAAAATGACTGTGATGCCAAAATGAAAGTTTTCCATAAGTTTGGGACTGGGAAACTTTGAACAGTCCCAAACTTATGGAAAACTTTCATTTTGGCATCACAGTCATTTTGAAGTGGTCCAGAAAGCTGGACCATAAGAAAGGCTGAGCGCCAAAGAATGGAGGCCTTTGAACTAGGGTGCTGGAGAAGACTCCTGCGAGTCCCCTGGACTGCAAGGCGATCAAACCGGTCAGTCCTAGAGGAGATCAACCTCGACTGCTCTTTAGAAGGCCAGATCCTGAAGTTGAAACTCAAGTCCTTTGGCCACCTAATGAGAAAGAAGGACTCACTGGAGAAGAGCCTAATGCTGGGAAAGATGGAGGGCAATAGAAGAAGAAGGGGACGACAGAGAACGAGGTGGCTGGATAGAGTCACTGAAGCAGTAGGGGTGAGCTTAAATGGACTCCAGTAGATGGCAGAGGACAGGAAGGCCTGGAGGAACATTGTCCATGGGTCGCGATGGGTCAGACACAACTTCACAACTAACAAGGACTGTACAGTCGACAGTTCCCAATTGTATGTGAGAATGATCTTGGGAAGAGTGGTGTCTTTCCTCCTGAGGCCTGAGGCTTTTATGCCTCAGGCAGGAGTAGAACTCACCATCTCCTGGTTGTCTATTGTAGGAAGAGAGCACCCCCCCCCCAGAGAAGGAAATAGTTCAGGGTATATTTTAAAAAAAGCAGAATATATTTCCCCAATGGAATAATAGAAAATCTGAGGCAGAAATCACCCCCCCCCCCAAGTCTCTGCCTGAAGCAGAAACCAACTCTGTAAAAATGCAGATTTGATCACCCTTTCAGAAAGACTGGAGCCAGGAAGCTTGGAGCTGATGGGATTAGAAAGACAAAGATCCCTAGAACCAACAATCCCTCACCCCAAAAAATCCAACACAGGACATAGCCATCAGCCACAGCCCCAGGGAAGCAGGACATGACCTTTAGGACATAATAGGAGTAACCCACCATCATCAGAATACAAAAAGGACACGCTCCAAAGCTCAGGTCAAAGTTCATGCCACAGGAACAGGAACAACTCCAAACACCAAAGCCCAAGAAGGTATAAAAACCCACCACTCCCAGCTCCGTGTGGTCAGAAACATGCTGCTATCACTGAAGTTTCTGGCGGCTAAATAAACAAGAACCTTCTTTCTAAAGTAGTCTCCATTTTGTTTATTCCCAGCTTGGACTAGACCCTGGTGAAGATTTTTCTTTCCACACTATTATACTGTATTACTTTCTAAGGGGACTCAGAAGCTAATTGTCAAACTAGGCCTTTTACTTGTTTGGCTTGTCTAAATTTCTGTTTTACAGACATTCCCCGGGTTAAGAACGAGTTCCATTCCCTAACTCTGTCTTTAACCCAAATTTTGTATTTAAGTCAGAACTCGTACTTACAAACGGAGAACCTATTTCTAAAAATAGAGGATGGCCTTGTCCTTCCTTGAGCTGACGAAACCCTGACACTTCATAATGCTTTCAGAAACCCCTAAAAACCTCTGAAAACAGGCTGGATATTCAAAATGTGCGGCTCCTGTAAGTCATGAAAACATGGTATGGCTTCAGTGTTTTGTGTGGCTCAAGGAAAGACAATGTCGCCCACCATTTTTAGTCGTAGGCAGCCTATTTGTAAGTAAAAGTTCCGACTTAAGTACAAGTTTGGGTTAAATACAGAACCAGAGATGGAAAGTATTCTTAACCTGTGGAGTGCCTCTCAAATGTTAAGTAGGCTATTCCCAGCAATACTGACAGGGCAAGACACAAGGCTATAAAATGAGAGCAAATCCTCTTCCTTCTAGCATTGATGATGCTAGTAGAGTAATGAAACATCTGCAAGAAAACCACCAAGCTCAGAGAGCACCAAGGACCTCCCTCCTCTTCCTCTTCCTCTTCCTCTTCCCCTTCCCCTTCCCCTTCCCCTTCCCTTTCCGTTCCCCTTCCCCCTTCCCTTGTTCTCACTTCTCTTTGCTTCTCTGTGCTTCTCTTTTCTTCTTCTTCTCCTCCTCCTCCTCCTTCTCCTCCTCCTCCTCTCCACAAACCCCACTCCCTTCTAGCCCTGATGATGTACCCTACTTGGGTCATGAAACGTCTGCAAGAAAACCACCAAGCTCAGAGAGCACCAAGGACCCCACAGTCCTCCTTCTCCTCCTCCTCCTCCTCCTCCTCTCCACAAACCCCACTCCCTTCTAGCCCTGATGATGTTACCTAGTAGGGTCATGAAACATCTGCAAGAAAACAACCAAGCTCAGAGAGCACCAAGGACTCCTCATTTCAACTTCGAGCGACACATATTCTCTTTCTATTGGTAGTTCAGACAAGCCAAACGAGTAAAAAGCCAGGATTGACAACGAGAACCACACCGTCCGCCATTTTAAATAACAGGCAGCCCATTTGCATCCAAGAGTTATCCTTAAAAGTCAGATGTTCTTAACCCAAGGACTGCCTGCCATCATTTTAAATGGATGAACGACGGTTTGAAGTTGCGTTTTGTCTTTAGTGCTATTTTTTTTTTCTGGAAGGTGGACCCGAGCCATGAAAAAGATGGGGGTGGGGGGGGGGAGAGAGAGAGAGAAAGCACCAGTGCGATGACTAAATAAATAAATAATCTCTCAGAGCAGAGTTTCCGCTCCTCAGAGTGACTTATTTTACAAAGCATCCTTTTTTTGGCAGACCCCATGGCTTCTGTGATTTATTCAGGGCCAGCCAAAAAAAGAAAAAGAAAAGAAAAGACAAGAAAACCCAGAAAAAGAAAAACGAAAAACAGAATTGTGCTGCCTTAGAGCTTAGAAGGGCATTGGATTGCAGAGAGAACGTGTGGAGATGATACAATTAGGCCATAACGCCAGGCCGGATTTTCTTTATGGCCGATGCAAAAATGGATCAGAATGCTAAATATCTTTTTCTCTCTTTCTCACACACATACACACACTGGGAAACGGAGGGGGGGAGTTTCTGAATCCTTTGGAGGAGGAGGAGGAGAAACCTTGTAATGGTTTCTCCCCTTCCCAAACTGCTTGCTGCAATTTAACTACTTATAGTTTACATTGATCCCCAAGAATTGTTCCGAATAGAGCTGGAAGGGACCTTGGAGGTCTCCTAGTCCAGCCCCCTGCTCAAGCAGGAGAACCTACTCCATCTCAGATAGGTGAATGTCTAGTCTCTTCTTAAAAATCTCCAGTGATGAAGCATCCATGATTTCTGGTGGCAGGCTGTTCCACTGGTTGATTGTCCTCCCTGTCAGGAAGTTTCTCCTTAATTCCAGGTTGCTTCTCTCTTTGATCAGTTTCCAACCATTGTTTCTTGTCCTTCCCTCTGGTGCTCTGGTGAACAACCTGGCCCCCTCTGCCTTGTGGCAGCTTCTCTTTAAATCGTTTCATCTGTTACTTTTAGATGGCCTCATAACTTTTCTTAAGAAACTATACAGGCCTGCTCCCACTGATTTTAATGATAGGAATCCATGTATCTATTCATCTTGCCCTACTCTTTATCCTGAATGGAACTGTACACTGTGTAGAACATAGAATAATATATTCTTTGATTGGAGCAAGACAAAAAACATCGGCCACGCTACCACCCACCATGCTCAGGAGTTCATCGGAGCCTGGCACTCCACAAGCAATTCCATCAATGGACACATTGACCTATAACCAGCCTACAAACCCCTCAGGATCCAAATCAACCGCACAGCCAACCAGAGACAGCAACGATCCTCAACCATCCCGTGCAATCCCCCACTCCCTGCAGCAGTTCACCTTCCAATGATCCTGACCTGCTGTAACCTCCCCATCACAAGACCCTCACAAGCCTCTCTCTGATGACTCCCACCTGACTCATCACAAGACCCATCACTCGACACACCCACACCTGAAGCCCTTACAAACAGAGGGACACGGACATCCCCTAAACTCCACTGAAGAGGTTATCTAAGCCTGGTAACGAAATGTTCAGAAACCAACCCATGAGGTTGGAGATGAACCTTCACCCACATAGGATAAAAAGGTTTTGAAGGACCTTGGAGGTCTCCAACTCCCAGTCAAGCAGGAGATCCTACACCATTCCAGAAAAATGGCCGTCTAGTTTCTTCTGCAAAAACTTCCAATGATGGAACATGTCTAACTTTTGAAAGCTAGCTGTTCCACTGATTAATTGTTCCCAGTGTCAGGAAATTTCTCCTAGGATGGATTTCTATTTAAGGACCTTCCACTTCTTACTCTTATCCTGCCTTCAGGTGCTTGGAAAGAATAGGTCACCCCTCAAGTACTGAAAGACTGCTATCATATCACCTTGGTTCTTCTCTTTGTTAGACTAGACCAGGGGTGGGCAACCTTGGTTCTTTTATGACTTGTGGACTTCAATACCCAGAATTCCTGAACCAGCCATGCTGAGGGGAAAGGGAGTGGTTTCCAAGCTGAGCCATGCTGGCTCAGAAATTCTGGGAGTTGAAGTCCACGAGTCATGAAGAGGCCATAGTTCCCCCATGCTGGCTCAGGAATTCTGGGAGTTGAAGTCCACAAGTCATAAAAGAGCCAAGGTTGCCTACCCCTGGACTAGACATATCTAATTCCCTCAATCATTCATCATATGGTTCAGCGTCTAGACCTCTGATCATCCTTGTTGCTCTTCTCTGCAATTTTTCTAGAGTCTCAACATCTTTTTTTGTATCTTGGTAACAGAGGTGGTCTCAGTGTGGTCTGAGCAGTGGTCTCAGCAGTGCAGTATAAAAGGCTAACATCATTTCATAAAAGAGCCAAGGTTGCCTACCCCTGACTAGCAAAATGAAATTCAATGATGAGAACAGTAAGGTTCTACCTTTAGGCAAGAAAAACCAAATGTACAGGTTTGTATAGGTGGTTCCTTGCTCAATAGTAGTAACTGTGAGAGGGATCTCGGAGTCCTGGTGGACAATCACTTAAATAGGAGCCAGCCGTGTCCTGCAGCTGCCAAAAAAGCCAACACAGTCCTAGGCTGCATTAACAGAGGGATAGAATCAAGATCTATAAAGTGTTAATACCACTTTACAATGCCTTGGTAAGGCCACACTTGAAATCCTGCATCCAGTTTTGGTCACCACGATGTAAAAAAGACCTTGAGACTCTAGAAAGAGTGCAGAGAAGAGCAACAAAGATGATTAGGGGACTGGAGGCTAAAACATATAAGGAATGGTTGCTGGAATTGGATATGTCTAGTTTAATGAAGAGAAGGACGAGGGGTGACATGATAGCAGCGTTCCAATATCTCAGGGGCTGCCCCAAAGAAGAGGCAGTCAAGCTGTTCTCCAAAGCCCCTGAAGGCAGGACAAGAAGCAACGGGTGGAAACTAACCAAAGAGAGAAGCAACCTAGAACTAAGGAGAAACTTCCTGACAGTGAGAACAATTAACCAATGGAACAGCTTGCCTTCAAAAGCTGTGGGTGCTCCAACACTGGAGGTTTTAAAGAAGAGATTGGGCCACCATTTGTCTGAAATGGCATAGGTTTTCCTGCCTGAGCAGGGGGTTGGACTAGAAGACCTCTAAGGTCCCTTTCAACTGTTGTTATTCATACTGCAAAGCAAGGAATGTTGTGACATTCTGGAGGAGCAATAGAAGACCTATTCTTGCATCCTGGCCTGGAGCAGATTGAAATTGTTATCCTGCAAGTTTTCTTATCTAATTAAAAGGAATAAAATACAGCGTGGGATACCCCTTAGTTCTATTATGCTGAAATTCTATTTTAGGAACAAAAACTGCAGAAAATTGATTGGGTTCATGGATTTATTTCAGTTCTCTCTAGCTTGTTTTCATGCACAAACAGTTATCTAAGCTATCTGTCAGGAAAATGAGAAATTTTTAGCTGAAGAACTTAGTTATGTAGCTGATTATGTGCTGATCGA